>NC_025704.1:16375424-16375941 GCF_000633955.1 Camelina sativa
ATAAGACAAAACAACACGACCCTAGGTCGTTTTCTTCCTTTAAAACTCGATTTAGGGATTCCCTAAACCAACCACGCAAACCGGACAATTAAAATTGAACCGACCAAACCGACCACAATTGGTGTCGATCGATGCCTCACTAGGAGGTGTCGATCGACACCCTTACCAAAATACCAAAATTTGGTTTGCGGGTGTTACAATTCTCCCCCACCAATATGGATTCGTCCCCGAATCCCGCAATACCGTCCATCTGCCAAGGACCTCCGTGCCACCGTCTGCACGGCCCGCACGTCCCCAGACCGGACTAAACACCGTCTGCCAAGGTTTCCCGTGCCACTGTCGCAACAGCCCGCACACCTCCGACTGACCCTCGAGGTCTCCCTCTAGCCAATATACTCGCATCATAAACACTATTTGCTCACAACTCAGTGCTTCCCCCGTCCGTGGTCGCAACCATCGAATCATGCCGGCTCGCTATCAGGCCAACCGCCTTAAGCTACGGCATCCAGGAAGTCAC
>NC_025704.1:16378450-16422414 GCF_000633955.1 Camelina sativa
TTCTGCCCCTGCGCAGGCTTGCCGCCCTTGCTAGGAACAGAAAGCGGCTGAGACTGCTGTGGCTGCACCGAAGAACTGACCACAACCACCTGTGACCTCAAGTCATCCTCTATCCCAGCTGCAACCTCAACCAGCTCTGCTCTCGTAGCATAGCTCCTCACTCTGCACCGAGTCCTCAAATCATCCCGCAGAGCCAACAAAAACCTCCGCACCTGAGCCGCCTCTGGCTCCCATGCCCTGCCTGCATACCCCACAAGCCGACTGAACTCTGCATCCAGCTCCCGCACTGTATGGTCCCCCTGAGTCAAACCCAAGAACCGTGCTTCCATACGATCAAGAGCCTCCTGAGGAAATTACTTGGAGTTAAACTCCCCCACAAAATCTCCCCAAGACATACCCCTCTGCACCCTCCGTGCTGTCACCGACCTCCACCACACACGAGCATCTCCTGACAAGTAAAACACTGCCAGATCCACCCTGTACCGGTCGGGACACCTAAGCGAAAGGAAAATATCCTCCATCCGCTCTCTCCACTCATCCGCTACACTCGGATCGGTACCTCCTGAGAAATACCCTGCTCCCACATGCCGCAGCTGCTCCATCATCCGCACATACTGAGCATCCACAACCTCGGCCCCCGGCTGCACACCTGCCTGCAAACCCGCCACAGGCTGCACCGCTGGACCCTGCCCACCACCCACGGGCGGCACTACCGGATCCTGCCCACCAACCACTGGCGGCACTACTGGATCCTGCCCACCAACCACTGGCGGCACAACTGCTGGAAGTCGCTGCAAAACCTGAGCTAGCAAGTCCATCAAGACATCCTCCCTGCCTGGAGCACCTCCCGCTGCAACCCCCACACCCGGGGCAACACCGTGACCGACACCGGGCCCATCCGCCCTGCCGTCACCCAAACCAGCCTGGTCTCCAGACACACTAGGATGAACCTGTGACTCCGCCACCTCCTCACTGGCCATGCTCTGGGTCACACTCACACTGGCCTCAGGAACCTGACCTCGTCCCCGACCCCGACCACGACCACGCCCACGACCACGACCGCGACCAACAGCATCCTCACCCCTAACCATCTGTATCATCCAAGAACAGAAGGCTAAGCAAACAATAATTCTAATACACAAGAAACACAACTTACCGTGGAATCACAACACAGGCTCGAAGAGGATGTTCTAGGACTTCATGCCACACTCAATTGACCGACTCACACAATCAATCATAGCATGGAATCCTAAACATCAACAGCAAAAGCACAATGAACCCTAGTCCTAGAACCGTAAGGGCTCTGATACCAAAATGAAACAACCCTTCCCGTTTTTTTTTTTAATAAATAAATAATAAATAATAATATAATTAAAGAACTACAACTAGTGGTCCCATACCCACTAGCCACCTAACCACATTCACAATCCAACAGCGGAACCACATACCAATAAATATCCAATAAAACAATATCCAATAACCAAATAAGTAATATCCAGCATTAATCCCAAACAGCATAAATCAAACAACCAGCAATCCTAACAATGCTCTAAGACTCAATTCTAGCAACCTAACAATGCCAGATAACCATACAATCAAGTCCCTAGAACATCCTCCTCTTCATTGCCTTTGATTCCACGATCACACTTTGCCTTTACCTGCACCACAAACACAAATTGAGATGCATGAGTATTTGATAAACACTCAGTGAGGCAATCCTCCCATCTACTGGGCTATACACACAAGCAATAAGATCTCTACATGCCACAAACAACAATCAATAAAACAAACCAGGCAATATACATAGCATGCAACATCCATCGTAACTGAACAAGGGGTGTCGACCGACACCAGATGGTGTCGATCGACACTGACTATCTGGTGTCGACCGACACCAAACTGGTGTCGACCGACACCCTGCCCGACACTCCCGAAAACCCTAGTTTGCGTCGACCGACACCTCCACATGGCATCGTTCGACACTCGCTAAAGTCCCGAGCCGTCCTCGCGTTGGTGTCGACCGACACCCCAACTGGTGTCGACCGACACCGATGCCGAGCAGCGATTTCCCTCGATCAGAAACTCCGAATCTCGCCTCCAAGCTTCTCCAATCCGCTCCTTGCACTCCCAGAAGCCAAACCCAGCCCAGACAGCAACGAAATATCATAGAGAACTCAAAGAAACAACCACATAAGCACCAAATCACATAGAATCTAGAGATCTTAGCTTAGATAAGCCATGGTCATGCACTCACCTCTTTGCAGGAAGATTCTGACCAACAAGAACGAATTCCCTCACTCCTAGCAAGCTTCTAGCACCTTCCCAGCCTTGGATCTCCCAAGAACAGCAAGGAATCTCTCAATCTCTTCCCAATAGCTCAAGAACACTCTCTCTTTGTGTTTTCTCTCAAAAACGGCGCATAAGACAAAACAACACGACCCTAGGTCGTTTTCTTCCTTTAAAACTCGATTTAGGGATTCCCTAAACCAACCACGCAAACCGGACAATTAAAATTGAACCGACCAAACCGACCACAATTGGTGTCGATCGATGCCTCACTAGGAGGTGTCGATCGACACCCTTACCAAAATACCAAAATTTGGTTTGCAGGTGTTACAGATGGTCTATGGTAGATGAAAAAAAAGGGGAGAAGAAAACTGGTGCGAAATGCTGAATCAATCCCACGTTTGATAAGTGTCAAAGATTGGATGTGCACAAGACTTTAAGGTCGTTGGTGTACAAGGTCTCTAGGCTCAAAATGGTTAAAACCATGTTTAAGAAGCGGTCTCAAGAGGAGAGTTCAAACCGCAACAATGATCAACTCTCTCCTTCTTTTCCATCAAAGACACCAAAAGGCTGTGCTCTAAACTCTACTCTATTTAATTTTTTCTTAAATTCATTATCTTAGCACTATTACTAGTCTTTACTCTTTCATATGTTCTCTTAAATTGTCACATTTTCTTTAAAATTTTCTTTGATATTCCTCATAGCATACACTTATTCTTTTCTTCTTTATCACTTGTTTAAGGGGTAAAGGAGACTATGAGAGCCTCAAAGAAATTTGAAAAGTGCAAGATTGGAGATCATGAGAAGTGTTAACGGCAAGAAGGGCTAAGAAAGTGTAGCAGTCCAACGACAGCAGAGAAGAGAGCTGGTTCTTTACAAACCAAGATCATTGCGACATCAAGGACCGTGAAAGCTACACTCTTTTTCCCTTAACAAAGTTTTATCCCAAGAGGTTTTCTTTGTTGAGGTTTTTAATGAGGTAGATGACACTAGTCCACCCTTGATCTTTGGTCCCCATGGTGTCCCACCGATCAAGCGTGCGGGGGAGTATTAGAATGTACCAAGGAGGAGAGAGGAGAGGCCGGTAAGGCCGANATTCGAAAAGTGCAAGGACGAAGTGTGTTAAAGACAAGAAGGGCTAAGGAAGTGTAGCGGTTCAAAGAACTGAAGAGAAGAGAGCTGGTTCTTTACAAACCAAGATCAAGAGACATCAAGGACAGTGAAGGCTATACTCTTTTTCCCTTAACAAAGTTTTATCCCAAGTGGTTTTCTTTGTTAAGGTTTTTAATGAGGTAGTCGACACGAGTCCACGCTTGATCTTTGGTCCTCATGGTGTCCCGGCGATCAAACGTGCGGGGGAGTATTAGAATATAAGAAGGAGAAGAGAGAGAGAGAGGCCGGTGAGGCCGAGCTGTGAAAGAAGAAGAGAAGCGGCCAGTAAGGCCGTGAGCACAATGAGAGCGGCTGGTAAGGCCGCGAACACAATGAGAGTGGCCGTTAAGGCCGTGTGGGCCGTGTGAAGAATGAGAGAGGTCAGCAAGGCCATAAGTGCAATGTGAGAAGAGTTGTGAAGCAAAAGCCTTATAAGAAGAAGAGGCCCAAGAAGAAGTCTCACAAAGGAAAGAAGGGAAGGAAGAAAGCATGTGAGACCTTGGTTGGTGAAGCATAGCGAGACAACCAAGGAAGGAGCTGTCCCTTTCACTATGCAACAACTTGTGCCCCAACGGCTATATGTCCCTTTCACCTCTCTCTTATGTCTAAACGGTCATATGCACTTTCATATCCTATATTAAGATGTGTAATCTCTCTTCTATGTAATCTATCACAATACAACACATTCTATTCAATACAAAGAGAATCCGATCTCCTCTCTACACAAGTGTTTATGTTCTTAGTTGCAATGTAGAGAGCTTAGGGATATCGGTTAGAGGCTGCCCTTAAGGCAGCCTATTCTCTTCCCAAATCTCACCTAAACTCTTCTTATTTACTCTTTCATATAGCCTAGATTACTGATTCTTAATCCTCTTCTCCTAAGTACACAAACTCTAAGTGTTGTGTTACTAGAACAAGGATAAGTCTCAAACTAGTGCTTCTCCTTCATAAATCCGCTTACTCTCTAGTATTTGGGTTCTATCTAGCTATTCTATGGGGAGTTCATCACAAGTTGATGACCTCTTCTTCCCCTTGAGATCGAGTTAGTTTGTTGTGGGTATAAGGAGATTCAATCATTGGGAGTTGTCTCTCCTTTGTCAAGAGCTTTCTCTCTTGAAATCCCAACATTTCGTCTTCTTCCCAATGAGTAGAGAAGCAAAGAATACGAATGCAACAATGATATACCACAAACTCATTTTGCTTCCTACAAAAAAACAGATAGCTTATATATTAAAAGTCAATACTTTCTAGTTAGCTCAATATTTGATAACCTTAGCATGTCAAGTGAACGATTAACCAAAAAAAAAAGCCATCTTGAAAATATAGAAACGCGCCAACTAAAACCACCAAAGCACCATGATGATTGTTACAAGGCAACCAAAAAAAAAAAGAAGTAGAAGGGTCCTTTTATTTTGCCGAGGCCTAGTTTTTAGTTTCACAAAATATTTTGATTTTAATATTTTATAGTATTCGTTCGATTGTTTTTTTGTTTAATTCTAGTATCTTTCTTTCAAACACTTTTCGTTTAAGGGGTTCTCAATAACCAAACACATAGATAAATTAAATATACTGACCACAAATATATATAGTTCAAAGTTTAAAATATTTTTAAATCTTATATACAAAGATTTCTTCTATATCAAATGCATTTAGTTTTTCAATTGAAAAAAAAGTTTCTTTCCCTAAAATTTGTACAATCCTTTTACATATAAATAGACTATTAATTATGTGTCATTCAACAAAATTTTGACTTTTTTATAATTTAATTAGAATGAGTTTTTATATTTTCCATCTAATTATGAATATCATATCAATTTTAAGGTGGAACGATGATTTTAGGGGAAATTCGAAAAATACTATTTTTTCAATACCACTTTAAGAAAATGTCACCTCTCTCAAATGTTATCAAAAATGCTTCTAAAAATAAGATATTTATCAAAGTACGTGTATAACCTTATAAAAACATACACACATTACTTTAATATGTGTGTAAAATATTATAAATAACTTACAAATAGTTTATAAATATCTTGTAAAACCTTATAAGATCTTATAAAATATTAGATAAACTTTTATAAATACTTGGATCGAGTCTCCCACTAGTACTTACTATATATTTTATAAACCATATAAAATTTTATACAATTTTCAGATTTAACGAGTGATATTTTTAAAAATGAACAAAAAAAAGCATTTTTGAGAAAAGCATACCAAAAGAAGCATTTCTCAAAAATTCTTATGGCTTTTTATATAGATCAAATATATTTTATTAATTATGAATTATTTTATCAAATGTATATATTTTATTATAAATAGAGTATAAAGTATATATGAGTTTCTTGAACCACAAGAAAAAGATGGCATTCTAGATCAATACATAGAACGCCTTCATCATGAACGTAAATCCAAGAACTAGTTGAAATAAAGTCAAGATTTCAGAATAAATAAAACTTTGTTTGTTTGCAGGGAATTCTGTAACACGGACTACCTTCATCAAAGGTTGGTACTACTGACCATTCTCAAATTGGTAAATATTTTTAAATGTCTCGTTAAGAGTTATGATGTATTTTTAAATCTCCAGTATTTTTAAATGTGTCATTTATAGAGTTATGATGTCAAATACAAATATATATATATATATATATATATATATATATATATATATATATATATCCTGTTGCACAATTTAAATAGTGAATACATCAAATTTAGTCATATGAGTAATATCAATAATATTACTAAATTTGTGATAATAAAACTAAATCTGTGTAAATACAGATTTTAGCAATTTAACATATGCGCAATACTAAAAAAGCAACAATAATTTATGGAAAATTCTATTATTCACGGGTCCACACCTAAACTAAAAATAACCATAAGAATGTGATGAGAATTAGGTTAATATTAGTACACTTATATATTTTTGCGGGTTGGTTTAAAAATACAAACAAAATATTTTAAAACTTAATTTTATATGAAAGGAGTTAAAAACCAACACTAACCGTTACATCATACTCGGATACAAAACTAACTATTTTTTTTAATAATAAATTTTTTATCCACGGGTGCAAACATAGACTAAAAATAATCATAAGTATGTGATGGGAATTAGGTTAATATTAGTACATTTATATATTTTTGCGGGTTGGTCTAAAAACACAAACAAAATATTTTAAAACTTAATTTTATATGAAAGGAGTTAAAAACCAACACTAACCCGCTCCATCATACTCATAGACAATACTAACTAATTTCAAATTGGTGAACAAAATTTAAATCATTTTATACTAACTACAAAGTATTATACATATTAACAGATGTTTACTTCCAAAATAAAAGAATTTGGATTAATTAAATTTCAAATGAAAATAATAATTTGTAAATAGATAAAGAAAATCAAAATTACAAATATCTCAATATTATTGTAGAAAAGTTTAAAACATATATTTGATCCAACATAATGTTTTTTTAGTAAATTATATAAAATATACAAAAATACATAATCTCGCGGTGTACCACGGGTTAAAATCTAGTTATAAGAATATCTAAAAGAGAATATAATCAGAGACATTAGCGAGAGAGAGACGCAATACTATACCTTAAACTTAAAGTTTGTGGCGGAAGAGTTTACACTGTGAGACGAGGGAGAGGAGAGATTTAGAGCGAGGTAGAAGAAGAAGTAAATTACTGAATCAGTATTATTATTTATTTTTGTGAGAACTGAGAAGAGACGTAGGAGATATGGATACGAGGTTAGCTTCCAAGTATGTGACTACGAGGCTAGCTTCCAAGATAGTTTTTTTTTTTTTAATGCAGTGAAGCCTAATACAATATCCTGAAATTATTTCTCAAAATATTTTATGAACTTATTTTACAATCACGTTATTATTCAACATACTCTGAAATTCTAAAATATATTTTCATTTTATTTAGATGTCAACCACAAAATCTTTCTTGTCCACTCCATTTTTGTTAGAGTTTTCTACGAAAATATTGTAACCAAAAAATATTATAATTTATGTCACCGTTACAAGCAGAAGCGAAAGGTTTATTAGCAGCTATACAACAAAGTTGGATAAGGGGATTAACTAATGTCATTTTTGAGGGTGACAATGAGCTACTCACTAAAGCTTTGAATGATCAAGTTTTTGATGTATCGATTGATAGTATAGTTCATGATATCAAGATGTGGTCTCACAAATTTAGGTCTGTTAAATTTGTTTTTGCTCCTAGGGAATGTAATAACTCTGCACATTGTTTAGCAAAATATAGTTGTAATGTAGGTGTTTTCTATTCAGCTTGTTTCTCGCCACCTGTTTGGCTTTCAGATCAGTTGTATAACGATTATTATCATTTAATAATATAAATCATTTTTGCTGAAAAAAAAAACCATGACTAATACTATATGGATGTACATCATGGTGTTATTAAATAAAGAGAAAAAATGGCAAGTATATTAATTACTAATTACTATAAACTGATATGCGTTGTTATATGTAAAAGTCTAAAAATGCTTTTAAAATTAACAGTTTTACCCAAAATATATATACATTTTTTTTACCTAGAATGATCATTTGATTTGGACAAACAATTGGACATATATATATATATATTATAGAGAAAAGTGGAAATAAAGGATAAATAAATCAGTTATTGTCCATCTATGCATTCTATAAACAAGATTGGTGACATAGGCATTTATATTATTAAATCAAATTTTATAGAACATGTAGAGTTTGTAGAATACATAATCTAATTTTCGTAGAACATGTACAGTTTGTAGAATACATATTCTAAAATTAGAATATATATTCTAAACTTTGTAGATCAAATTTTATCTATCGAAAACATTAACAAAAACAACATATAAAGTTTTATGAAACCTTATACTTTCATCATCATTTTTCTACGAATTGTTCTTAATTTCTTTAGGAAAAATTTGTTGAATTCAAAACAAAGGGTAGTATAGGAACATATTACATTTGTTTATAGAATGCATAGATGGACAATAATTAAATTATTTATCCTTTATTTTCAATTTTACCTATATTACCTATATTATATATACAAGGATAGGTACATAAAAACTATTATCTTAACACGGGGCAGGTTTAGTTTGGCGTTTTCCTTTAATTTGGGGGAGCAAATCTATATTAACATTTATTAAGTACATTTTGGTTTATGCCTTTTAAGTTTGGGAAAATTGATTTAAAAGGACATTTTTGCTTCAATTTGTCCCACTATGCTTTTTTTTTGGAGTTTGGTAGAATAGGTATTAGAATACAGTAAAACTCAGTTATACCCTAAATACAGAAAAAACCAAATTTCCTTATCAAATTTTTTCTGTATTTCTTCTTTTGTATACTTCCTATATTTAATCAAAACAATACTTCCTTTTTTTTTAATAATCCATTTCCTTATATTATTTTTACTTCTTTTATGTTTTACTTTTTTTTACTACTCACCTACCAAAAATCTCGACATTATCGACCAACACAACACCACCGGCGAGTATCTCTCTCTCTCTCAAACCATATTTTGTTTGTATTTCATAGTCTTCCAAAACCATCATCTTTAGCTCTTCAAGAGTTGAATTGGCCTGAAAAGTAAGAAGTCTCCCACGTTTTTCTTCATCAACAATAAATCTCCATTCATTTTGGCCGATACATCTCCAAACACCACATGTTACATAGATTTGCAACATACTGCAAAATGAACTCTTGAATGAAATTTAGGTTGGAAAATGTTGAAAAACCTTGAACAAAATCGATTAAAAATGGTGTTTAATGTTTTCAGAACACGTTTTCTAAACATGTTAGAACGTAATCTTAAGAATATATATGATTAGCATAATTTCGGGATTACATAAATATTTTCTTTCCTTAAATTTTGGATTCAGTTTCCTTGTCTAACATAGTGTAGAATATACTTTCTAAATTATGAAGAACATAGAGGAAAGTGTAGAATTAGTGTTCTAATTTTCGCAGGACACATGATAAAATGTAGATTTCATATTCCGACTTCAGTAGAATATGTATAAAGTGTAGAAAACAAATTCTAAAATTTGTAGAATATAGAGTTATGTGTAGAATATATATTCTAATTTCTGTAGAAGAGATACAAAATCCGACTTCTAAAAGTTTTAGAATATATATTTATTCTAAAGTTTTCAGAACAAGTAGAGTGCGAAGAATCTGTAATCTACATTATTTAGAACATGTACAGTATGTAGAATTTATATTCTAATATCTTCAGAATATATACAATTAGTAGAACATGTATTCTAAATGTTGCAGAATAATTTTTTTCAATGTTAAAACACCAAATTTTCATCAAAAACACCTTATGGCAACCTCTTTCTTATTTCTAGAATTTGTTTTTAGGTGATTGAAATTTTAAAATTGCTTAAAAGTTAGTTTCATTTTTTAAAAGGGTAATATAGGCATAGTGGCAAATTTAGCGTAGAAGGCATAATGGGACAAATTGTAGAAAAAATGTCCTTTAAAATCAATTTTCCCTTTAAGTTTTACTTATTTAATTTTTTTTTACAATATTAACCCCTAAAATAATTCCATAAATAACATTGCAGAGAAACTCAAATACTAAACTTTCTTAAATTGACCAACATTTGTTACATTTATTGCCATAAAATCTTAACAACATCTATATATTCCAATTTTTCCAAAAGCAACTCTACCCATTAAAGTTTTAACCCATTAAATCTCCAAAACTATTTTCATAGATGTTAGAATCCTCAAATTTAAATGATATACAACAGATTTTCCATAACAAAAGTTTACAATCTCCATAATTATATTAACATTAATAAATTTCCTAAACTGAAAATCTAATTATAAAATGTCACATTAAATATGTTGAAAACCCCCAATATAATTTGGTTTATCTTTTATTTTTTGAGGAATTACCAAAAAAAATTAAAATTCTATTAATTATCATAAACTATATATATTGACATGAAAAATTATAAACTATAAAAATATACTAATTTGGTAAAACAATTAACATAATTAAACTTGATTATTTTTTTTACGTAAAAACTTATTTTGATTTTGGTGAGACGGGTTGACATGAATCCCATATAGGGAGTTAAGTGGAATTGTTTTTTTTTTAAACACTTTTAGATGTGTACCAGGAGATAAATGTATTACTAGACTATACATATATCACACGGGTTAAACCCTGAAAACACTACAAAAATCTTATACTTTGAATACTTATATCAAATACCTGCAAAATTTTATATTTTTAAAATTAATAAAACAATAATAAAATAATAAATAAATACAATATAAAATTTAAAATTAAAAATATTGCGTGGGTTAAATCCTAGTATTAATTAAGGCAGCGATATAAATTTTCAAGACAAAACAATAGCATGGAATTTAATTAAACACGTTGGGTGTGCATGGATAAAACTCAAAACTCAAAAGTGTGGAGACGTTACTGGCGAAAGTTATGTTTTGTTTGGTAATTAGTGGAATTGTTGATATCGTCTCTATCCTGTGTTGCTATGATATCCCTAGTTGGCTAGTTCGGTTAACCGTCTTGCTAGCTTCGGTAAGAAGCTACAAAACAGAACACTGACTTTTACTCTGTTATAGTAAAAGCTCATAAGTTGATGTCTGTTTTTTTGGGTTTGTTATTGTTGTTAAAGCTTGAAGTAGCTTGGGGATCAAGCTAAGTATATTTAGGAGAATCTAAATATACATATCTTTTGTTAGTTTTCCTAAAAGGTTTTGGAAATTATGTTTAGGGTTGTAGCACAACTTATGAGATTTGGAGATTAAGGTTTTGAGTTATTTTTACCTTAAGAGAGAGATTAATAAGAAGAGATATTTCTTGAGAGTTTTTCTTGTTTTTCTTGTGTTCTATAGTTATACCCGACCTTTTTGGTACTGTCATTTGATTCGGTAGTAATGGTCCCAAAGAAGTTGTGTTTACGCTACAAGATTTCGGATTGAAGAAACATTTTATTGATATGGGAATTGTATAAGATCTTCACATTATTTATGATATGGTAATGGTATAAGATCTTCACATTATTTATTTTGAACTATGAAATTAAAAAGTGAAGTGAAGCTCAAGTCCATTGGGTAAGGACGGGGACAAGCTCAAGTGGAGTTTTCTTAGGACTAACAAGTCCATACGATTCTTCAAGATCAACATCTTCAATCTTCATTCCTTCAGGAAGCTTCCAGTCGAAACGGTAAAGAAGATTGATAAGAGCCAAGTGTACCAAAGTCATACCCATTCCTATACCTGGGCACACTCTCCTTCCGCTACCAAACGCCAACAACTCAAAATTTAGACCTTTATAGTCAATCTCGCTATCCATAAACCTCTCAGGGATGAAAGCTTCCGGATCTTTCCAAACATTTGGATTCCGATGAACAGCCCATATGTTGACATGGATCCATGTTTTCTTTGGAATGTCATAACCTCCAATCTTTAGATCTTTTGAAGCCTCTCTTGGGATTAGTATTGGCACAAGTGGGTTTATCCTAAATGTTTCTTTAATGACCATTTTCAAATACTCGAGTCGTTCTATAGCCTCTTCGGTGATATCATCTTTGTCTTTGATCACTTCTCTCATTTCCGCTTGCACCTTCTTCATAACTCTTGGGTTTGTAATCAAATGTGTCATTGCCCATGTCACGGTGTTGGCAGCAGTGTCTGTTCCCGCAAGAAGAAGGTTCTGAAATAATCAAGGACACAAAGTTTAAACTTAAGGCAACATGTGAACAATGAAGTATCAGATATATAGAGAGGTTCCCAATACTTACCAGAAGAATCCCTTTCAGGTGGTTTCGAGTTAGTTGAAACTCTCCCAGCCCAGTTTCTCCCCTTTCCATCTTGAGGAGCAAAGCAATGATATCATCATCGATACTTTCATCTTCTTGGTGATGCTTTATAGATTGATCGAAAAATGAATCCAGTGCCTTAAAAACATTCTCACATTTGCTATGTAATCCTGTGACCCTATCGATGATTTTACCAATAACTGGGAAGTAATCCGCTGCTGCAAAGCTCCCTAGCACCTCCATGGTTCCTTGAACGACTTCCTCAAAAGTATTCTCAAGTTTGCCTTCTGTGAGAGTTATCCCAAATGCAACTTTACAAATCACATTCCCAGAAAGTTTCACTAACTTTTGGTTGAAGTCAACTGGTTTGTCCAACGAAGCAGACTCTTTGAGGAATTGGACAAAGGATGAAACTTCTTCTTCTCTTATATATTGAAATGATTTTACCCTTCTTGCAGTGAAGAGCTCAACAACTGTCATCTTTCGTACTTCTCTCCAATATTTGTTATAGAAAGAAAAGGCAAGATCTTTGTAATTGTGTGTCATTCTTGCAGGATAAGTCATATAAGGTCGCGAACAACATTCTAGATCAAACGTTTTTAAGACTTCCTTCACAGTCTCTGGTGTAGATGCCACAACAGTAGACACGCTTCCAAACTTAAGAGACATTAGGGGTCCATATTTTTCGGATAATTTGAACATCGAACGATGAGGTTTTGATCCTAGTTGGTGCAAGTTGCCAATTATAGGAAGTCTTGGTGGTCCGGGAGGTAGATTCTTCTTGTTCGCTCTCGTCTTCTTTATAATCAACATAGATGAAAGGAAGAACGCAATGATATACCACCAGAAACTCATTTTGCTTCCTACACAAAAAGTGAAATGTTTATATTTCTGAGAGAAAAAAAAATAGTATAGCATGTCAAGTGGACAATTAACCACAAAAGAAAAGCATGCTAAATGGATGGAAAATATAGAACCGGGCTAACTAACATCAAGTAAAACCTCTGTCAAAAAATATTTGATAAACTAATAATCACTCTAAATTTTTTTATTTTTCTGGTCCTAACACTATATTATTATGTAAACACTATAAAACAATTTCATCACTAAAAAATTCCAAAAATATTATAAAAATAAATTTGGAGGAATTTCAAAAATGCATTTTTTCCGATACCACTTTTCAAAAATATTTCATCTATAAAATTTTATTTAAAATGCCACTAATAGGATGTCATCTCTAAAATATTATATCTCTAAAATCGTTCTAGTGTGTATTACGGCGTAAATCTTAGTATTTATATCTTCATAATATTAAAAAAGAAGTACAAATTAGAACCTGTCCAAAATTATGAATCTAACTAGATTTTAACCCGCGGTACACTGCGAGACAATTTTTTTTAAAATAATAACATTTTAATTTTTATTTGTTTTTTATATTTAGTTTGTTTTGTTTAGTTAAATAATAATTTTGTTTGGATTGTCAATTGTCAATTATTAGAAAAAAATAGGGGCAATAAATACATAAATATGTAATTTATAAGCTATTGTCGGATTAAGTCACAATTTTACCAATGATTTAATTGTTTTATAAAATTTTAGTTAAATTAACCTGATTTAATATGTCTAATATTCTAATATTAGTGGTATTGACCAAATAATTAAATGAAGATTTAACCCATGTTTCAAAACCGAATTAATAATATTTTATAGTTATACTAATATTAATTCAAACCGTTATGTTAATAACATGTCTCGCCATATAACAATAAATCGTCATATTAGTAGTTTAACCCGTGTTTCAAATACGTCATATTAGTGGTTTTGGTTGTGGGTGTTGTGTTTCGTTTGTGAAGTTGATATTCATACATTGAAAATGTTTGATGAGCAAGGAGTTTACGATCCATAGCAATAAAAGAGAGATTTTAGTATTTTCCTATTTGAATTGATAACATTATCGCAGAATAATATTCAGTTTCTTAACGCGATATATACTATATTAAATGTATTTTTTGATGCTAAAGTTAAATATACCCGATTATTGAGTTTCTAAATTTGGGTTTCCGTTTTTATGAACTTTATTAACGTTATAATAATTATTGTGATTGTAATCATTTGTTACTCAAATTCGGCTGTGTCATTTAAATTTAAGAGATTATACAGTACCTAAAGATCTATTAAGTTAGTTTTGAAGATTTTTCTGGGATTAAAAATTTAATGCGTATAATTGTTTTTGGAAAATCAAAATGTATAGATGTTATCAAGCTATTTATGGCAATAAACATATCAAATTAGGTCGATTTAAATAGTTCAATTAATTGAGTTTCTACGAAATGTTATTTTAAAAAAATCGTTAGGGGTTAATGTTATAAATAAAACAAACTAAATAAGCAAAACTTAAAGGTCGTAAACCAAAATATACTTCAAAAATATTAATATAGATTATATTAATTATCATTCAGTTATTGCAGTAAAAAGAATTTTTAAATTAATAAGAGCAATTTGGTATTGATGAAAATTCAATTGGATCACTCAATTAGAGTATCCAATATCCGACTGCATTTAATATGGATCTTACCAATAATAACTAAGAATTATTTTAAATAATTAAAAGGAAATTTAATTATGAATTACTTTAATAAAATACTTAATTTTGTGATTAGAAAATATTTTATAAAAAAACAAATTGCACAAACTTAAAAAATAATATTTCTTTTATTATAAAAATATCTTTGTAATTCTAAATAAAATACATAAATAATGATAAATTTTCTACCCCATCAAATGAATATTATTTATTTATATGATAAATTCAATTTTATATGTCTAATAGTTATAATTTAATAATATATGTCTATTTGCTAGAATTAATCAAATATTTTATAAAAGCTTAAAATAAGATTTAAAATATATATAGAAGCACAAATAAAGAAATCTTATAATAAAAATGAATAATATTAATGAGAATTAATGAGATGTTTCTTATTATATTAAAATCTTAAAATATCAATTTTATTATTTTTACTAATATGTAAAACGAACAAATTAATGTGAATCAATAACAAATAAAAGATAGTCTGAGATTTCTCATATCTAAATCAATTTAATTACTTAAAATAATGTAAAATCTATAAACGACATTAAATATAGTTAAAACAAAATATTTGATCATTTTTGTTTTTGAAAATACATTAAAAATAATAATATTTAAACAAAAAATATTATCATGCGGTATATCTCGGATTAATTATTAGGAGGCCAGTCAATATAATCAATGCTAGCGAGAGCGTATCTAAATGTTTCAATTAAAAGAAATAGTTTTTACAAGATGGTTCCAAAAATCATAAAGTGTTTCAGTAAATCTTGCGGACTTCACATACTTTGAAAAAATAAATAGTGTATAATTACATATCTATCTCATATATAGTATTATAATTCTAAAATATATTTTTAAAATATATAAACCAATTATCAACATTTAAGTTTTTCTTAAAAAATATATGTATTGATGTTTAAAATTATTTGTTATTTATATTCATTATTATTTTTTCTCTAAAAGTTTTATAAATTACAAGGATGATGCCGTTATAACAAATATGAAAATTGATTTAGTAAATTGTTGCAAGTCATGTGAACTCAAGTCGGGCGAATGCGGGCATGCTATATACTTCTGCAATTCCGTATGATGGTTTTTTTGCGGATTAAAATCTTTAAACCGTTGAGAGACGGGCCTAGCATGGCGGGTTTGATTATTAAACCAACACTAAAACTATTAATTTATGTCATATTATATCGAGTATAGTTTGAAATTAATTAAGTTACAAATTATATCCTTATTTATTATATAAACTACAAAATAGTATACATATTTTGATTAATAATTTTCTAAACAAAAAATATTTAATTTGTATATACATTTAAGAAACCAAAATACCCTAACTCTACCATACATCGATATGTTGTTCTACAAAACAAAAACAAATCTAAAATTTTATATATTATCCAATAAGAAATTTGATATAAAAAATGAACACATTTTAAGTTATAAACTATAATTATAAAAAATAAAAATAAAAACATATGTTTCATGCTGTAGCACTGCTCCAAACAAAATGATAAATTAATTAGACACAAAATTATATAACTAAAAACTAAAACCAAATAAACTGAAAATTATTATCTAATATAAAATAACTAAAAATTTGTCATGGGATACATTGCGAGTGAAAACTTAGTATAGGAGAATATAATCAAAAATATCTGAAGAGAGATCCACAAATTACCTTAAACTTAAAGTTTGTGGCGGAGGAGTTAACACTGTTGGGCGAGGGAGGGAGAGAATTTGTCTGCTTCTACGAATGAAGAAGTGAATTAGTATGTGTGGCTTGTGAGAATTGAGAAGAGGCGTAGGATATATGACTGTGTGGTTTGCTTCTATGTACGTGGGTAATTGGAATGCTTTGAAGATACGTTCATTTTATAGTGAAGCCGAATAAATATCTACTGAAACTATTCCTAAAAATATTTTGTGAACTTATTTTAAATTCAACATATCCAAATTTGAATAAGATTTTTCTCGCGGGCAAAAGTCCACCCAATTTTTGTTAGAATTTTCTACGATAAGATTGAAACTCATATAGGTTAATGCTACGAAATAGTTCAAAGTACCATGATTTCAAACAAGATACATTGAACCCCACACGGCTCTAATACATTACTTCGTAACTATGGATGGCCCAAATTTCAGAGAGGGAAAATGGTATGGAGATGACTAATATGATAGCATGACTTTTCTCGCTCTTTAAATTCTGAGAGAAAATGACAAGTATCCCTTATTGTCCTATGTTCTGTATACGTAAAGACTAAAAGTGATATTAAAAAAAAGTCATTGTATCTAGAATGATCATTTGATTTTGACATATATAATTGTACAGATATATATGTACAAGGAAAGGTACAAACTATTATATTAGCATGCATGGTGCTAAAACTGAAGGTGCAAATTATTAATGAAGGCAGCGTTAAAATTTTTCAAGAAGTATCAATATAATAAAAAGGAAAGTGTTTCTCTCCAGAGCATGATATTTCAGCTTCAACTTTGAAGCATGTGCTGACACTTCAGAAAAAATGAGTAACCTATCAAATTAAGTCAATTAATACAGATCAGCAATTTTTTTAATTACGTTTAATCGATTGCTCAGTTTCTTTTCTTCGTTGCCGTGAAACCTATATAAAATGCTCGCTGTAATACCAATCTTCTTCTTCGGCTTCTTTAAACTATCGACTGACTGTGCTGCTGATCCTAGCCATGGCTCTCTCTACCAATCTGAGCCATGGATGATCGATCGGTTGTGGTGGATTTCTTCTTTTTCGATCCACCATAATCTATTCATCAGATCCAGTGATGAACGGTTACGACCATAACACATGTATATAACTATAAGCGTGTGTGATGATGTAATAAGGTAACAAGTTTCAAATATATAAAAGAGTTTCTATTTCTCGAAGAGACGACGTCTCTTACTCAGTTTTGTTCTTTCTCTTCTCAATATTCTAACACTCCTATTTTGTATCAATGCCTTTTCCATAGCAGAATTATCCAGGCAAGATTCGCGATGCATCCTTCTTTAAAGTCTTGTCAAGGTTAAACTTCTACATCTCTTATATTTCCAAATGAATTGCTTCTTCTTTAGTTACCCTGCTTGCTTCTTCATTCTTCAGCCTCATGGGTTTTTCCAGGTTCATTGCACTGATATTGGACCTGATTACTCCCTCCCATGGGCCATGGCAGAAGGAAAGACAATTTACTAACACTATAAGGCAAGTTTTTTTAATGATAAATTCCACTTTTCTCGCTTACAGGTTGTTTATGAGTCAATCACATCTTCTACAATTGAACTGCTTTTATGATAGGAGATGGAAAGCACTTGACAAATGTCAATTGTGTGGCACATGATACATATGTTTACTTTTCTTCTTGGATTCTATTTGTATCAGCTATGATCAATTCCTCTCAAAATCATCTTGTTAAGAGATCACTTTTTGATAAGCTTAAGTTAAAGAGATAAGAGAAACCAAGAAGATAGAAAATACTGTATGTAGCTAATGTTTTGTAACTGTGATATTAACTTGTAGATTTCTCTACATACGTGTGAGTTTAAGATCTTCTACTTTAGATTAGTAGCATGTGCTTCTATTCATCAATATGCTGACCCTAGCTGCCAGGATTTAATTTGTTTATTTCTTTGATTAGTTCAACTAAACATGTACTTATCTAAATACAATTGAAGATCTTCTCTCTCACTTGTGGTGCACAGGTTTTATTTAAGAATGTAGACGGACTGTGACATAGTTTTGCTTTCGGTAGAAATCAAGGATTTTAATAAATGAGCTAAACCAATGCGGCTGAACCATTTACCCCACATTTAGGTTTTCATCTCATTAGAAAATTATATATCTCTTAGCCTTCGTAGTTTTCTCCAAATGTAGTTCTCTTCAAATATTTAAAGAACACATTTGAAGGTCAAGATTAGAAATGAACAAATTATTACCGTCTTCCCTTTTGGTGGTGTGTAATATAGGAAAAAGGGGATCTAACTGAACAAATTATTACCGTCCACAAAAATGTGTTTAAATGGACAGGTCCATATAAAACCAACAAAAGAAATGAAAAGAGGCTTATTACGGTCACAAATTTTCAATGGCAATATTGATTATTGTGAACATGAGTTGACGAGTATACGATTAATCAAAACTATATAATTATAGATGATTAAATTTTAAACTACAAAAAAACACCTCAAAATTAAACTAGACCAATATATCTCCCACAACAAGTTATAGGAAAAAAAAAACATCTCAATAAACATAGAATACATTAGTTAATTGTAAAATTATCTGTAGTCGACTCAAATGTAAACGCTTGTAATAACAAATATTACGGAGTTACAAATCATTGTAGGTTTGTCATTATTTTATTGTTTCATTGCATTTCTATATCTTATCGTTTTCAAAACCATAATTTTCATAGTTAATCTAATTTCAAAAAATAAAATAAAATATATATTTTTAATATCAAATATATTTAAAAATAAATAAAAAACATCCCGCGGCATGGCGCGGATCTAACCTAGTAATAATAATAACAAGAAATTTAAACAAATTGGTTGAAACATGTATGGTACAAAACTTTAAAGTGTCGAGACGTGTATGACAAAAACTGGTTGAATGGCAGATTAACGTTATTAAGACAAATAAATGAAAATTTATTAACCAAGTTTGATCAGCTCTATCTCTATGACTACCAGAACCCGGTTTATATGACTTTTACTAAAGTCTAAAGTGAATAGTGTATCTGTTTTTAATAAAAAGGAAGTACACAACATTGTTTTGGTAGACTTTATAATTTTAATAAATGGTTACAAATAGGTTATAGATTAATTCATATATTAATTGGTTACAAGTTGATAGTTCATATATTAATGATAACAAATAAAACCTTAATTGTAACCGAAAATCTTAAACGGGATATTCTAAATTGATAGTTCATGGATATTCCAAACTTTATTTTAGGAAGATCACGTTGTTTCCAAAGATCTCCAATCACAATATTACCAATTTATTTTGCTGAGATTTTATTGATAGACCACAACGTTAACCAAGTTATTAAAGGGGATAAAAATATACTCTCAATCATAAAAAGAAAGTACACAATCTTTTTTTTCTTTTGTATAATAAAACGGAAGTAAACAACTTTTTTTTGTAGAATATATAATTTTTATAAGTTGATTACAAAATAGATAATATATTCAGTATAGGTTGATTACAAAAAAAAGTTATAGATGAAATCCGTGGGCTATATGAAATTACGAATACACTTAAGAATATCTCAAAGAATCCTTTTAAAGATAATATTCCAATGATTTATACAATTTCCAAAAAAAATCTTAATTATTCCATATATTGTTACACCATATATAGTGTTAGGCATAAAAATATACTGTTAGGCGTAAAAGAAATAAAATCTTGGCAATTAATCACACTTAATCATGATTTCCGAGATTTTATTGTGGATTTCAAAATAAAATCTAACCTAACACCCTTCCAAGCTTTAAATATAAATCAATGTCTTTAAAACCGGACTGGAAGGTGAACCGGAAGTCTTTCGGGTCACTGGGTCAACAAGTCGGACCGATTGAATTACGGGTCAATTAGTTTATTAGTTTGATTACATTTTATGAATATCATCTACTTTTCTATAAATATATGAACAAAACATACATAGTTAAGTACTAAACAACTAAAATTAAACATTTAAATGATTAGATAAAATAACTAACCGATTCTTTTATAAATAACAACATTTATTTATAATTTGGTTTGAGTTTAAAGTGTGACCAAAATAAAATATTTTAATTTGAGACCGACAACCCGGTCCGATCCGCCGGTTCAACCACTGGTTCACGGGTTTTTAGCGAGTTTTTATGGTTTTTTGCGGATTTTATTTGTTAGGTTTTTAAAGGTTACCCGGACCGAATACCTATCGGGTTGTGGTTGAATCGAACAGACTGGCCGGTCTGGTCCTGGTTATAAAAAATGATATAAATCATTCAGATCTCCATTCACTAAAACACATCTCTCAAATTCATACCAAAAAAAAAATAATAATAACAATCATTTCTCAGTTTACAATGCTAAACCGTCTTATAATTATATTTTATTTTGAAATTATAATACAGATAAAATAAATTTCAACCCGTGCTTTAGCACGGGTCCAAATCTAGTTATTTTATATGGAGATAATAATAGTTGTACCATGTCTGTCCAAAAGTAAATGATGTTTAATATGGAGATCTATATAGTTGTGTAGTTATTGCTTGCTTCTTAAAATAAATGAAACAAAGTTGTTAGATTGATGATATTTGTGTTATCAATTGTTTGGATAAGTTCATGGGATTGAAATACGGTTTTGGAGCTCACGAGCACTCGACAACTGTTGAGTTACTGCTAAGCTCTAGCCGTAGTAAAATTTTATACCCGACATTTTTTGTTTCCGTCATTTGATTCGGTAGTAATAATCCCAAAAAGTTGTCTTTACGCTACAAGATATCGGATTGAACAAACATTTCCTTAATATAGTAATGATATAGTAAGATCTTCACATTCTTTATTCTGTACTATGAAATTAAAAACTAAAGTCAAGTCCATTGAGTAAGAACGGGGATAAGCTGAAGCGGAGTTTTCTTAGGACTGACAAGTCCATACGATTCTTCAAGATCAATATCTTCTACCTCCATTCCTTCCAGAAGCTTCCAATCGAAACGATAAAGAAGATTGATAAGAGTCAAATGTACCAAAGCCATACCCATTTCTATACCTGGGCACATTCTCCTTCCGCTACCAAATGGCAAGAGCTCAAAGTTTAGACCTTTATAGTCAATGTCGCTAACCATAAACCTTTCCGGGATGAAAGCTTCCGAATCTTTCCAAATTTTTGGATTCTTATGAACAGCCCATATGTTTACATAGATCCTTGTTTTCTTTGGAATGTCATAACCTCCAATATTTATATCTTTTGAAACCTCTCTTGGAATTAGTAATGGCACAAGCGGGTTTATCCTTAATGTTTCTTTGATCACCATTTTCAAATACTCGAGTATTCACTAACTTCCAATTCAAGTTAACCAGTTTCTCCATTGAAGCGGATTGTTTAATGAATTGGACAAAAGAGGCAACTTCTTCTTGTCTTATATGTGGAAATGATTTTACCCTTTTCGCGATGTAGAGTTCAATGACCGTCATCTTTCGTACTTCCCTCCAGTATTTGCTATATGGAGAAAATGTGAGATCTTTTATATTGTATGAGTGTCTTGCAGCATAAGTCATATAAGGCCGGGAAACACAATCCGTGTCAAACGTTTTTACCCTTCACCATCTCTGGAGTTGACACCACAACCGCAAACACATTTCCAAACTTTAGGGACATAAGCGATCCATATTTTTCAGATAATTTGAACATCGAACGTTGAGGGTTCGATCCCAATTAGTGCAACTGTGCAAGTTACCAATTATAGGAAGTCTAGGTGGTCTGGGAGGCATATCTTTTTTGCCTTTTTCGTGTTCTTCACAAATGCAACAATGATATACCACAAAATCATTCTGCTTCCTACAGGAAAAGGGATAGTTTATATATATAAGTAGTCAATATTTTCTAGTTATCTCAATATTTGAAAACAAGTGGACGATTGACCCAAAAAAAAATGCCATCTTGAAAATATAGAACCGCGCTAACACAAACCACCATGATTGTTATAACTTATAAGGCAACAAAAAAAGTACAAGGGTCCTTTTATTTTGCCTAGGCCTAGTTTTTAGTTTGACATAATATATTGATCTTGTAGTATTTGATCGATTAATTAAAGAAAACGGCCTAGACCCAGTTATTTACAAAGAGTCATCTGTGTGTCTTATGTCTTCCTGCAATTATTATCAAATTTTTATTATTTACTAAGTGTTGGCCCACCCAACGCGTGGGTTGTGGTGTAGTCTATTTTTTTTTCGTCTTCCTTGTTCTCTTTTTTGTATTTTTTTGTTTTAAGTAGGCATATATGGGCTACCAAGTCACCTGTATATATATACCATATCTTTATACCATTTGTTTAGATATGTACAATTGTGGAGGTTATATTTTAGTTAATGTTTCTTTTTTAATGTGGAAAATAGTTGCTGTTGTGTCTGAGTTTAAATTATGTTTCAAGTATTGTTGTCTGAAGAATGATGAGGATGTTGTTTTTTGCTATTGAGGATCCAATCATTCAATGATATCCTTCCCAATACATTTACTGTATTTTATATTTTCTCATTGACTGCTTATGTAATATATGGTTTTGAGTTAAGGAAATGACGGAGCGAAGTATGGATGTAAAATTTTGAGTAATATAATTTCATATGTATATATATTATATATATGTGACTATAAGTTTAGCTAACTACACTATTTTATAATATTTAAATATAACCTTCAACATCTTTTTTCAAAAAAAAGTAAATAAATTTGTGGGAGGAATGAATGTAGAATTATTGGACAGGAGTTATATTTGAGTTAAATAGTGATAAAACATTGTGTTGGGTTTTTCCCCCCTCATTTGCTAATATTTGACATCAAAATATGTAAAGATGCTATAACAATACAATTAAACCAATATAAATCAATACTCTATAAATAATTAAATCCAATAAAATAATAATTTTTGTAAATGATGATGATAAGATAATAAGATAATAGTTTTCTGGAATTCTATGTATTTATGGTCCAAAAATATCATAAATTAATAATTATGTTATTATATGTATATAATATATATGATGATATAATAATGTATGCTTCTCCTAAAACTCATATTTATTAAACAATTTTTGTTTTCTATTTTCAAACTATAATAATATAAAATATTTTAGAACATGTCATAAAAATAGCTAAAACTTTTTTAAAAGTTTTCAATTTTTAGATATGCATCATTTTGATAGACTATTAAAATACAATAATTAATATTGACATAATTGTTTTTAAATATATTTCATCTGTACAAGTAAAATCGAAATATTTATAACTTTTTGTCAAGAAGGTTTACTACATATTTCAAATACCATTCTTTCTTTTTTTTGGACAATCTCAAATACCATTCTAAAACCATAAAATGTGATTGTTCTAACATGTAACATTGGACACGTCCAATAGAATATTTGGTTTGTTTTTTGTGTTGGCCAATTTTGGAAAAACCCAAACTATTTTATAGGCCACTTATAATACAATCCAAAAATAATTTTGTGTGCCTCTTTTTTTCATTTGTTTGGTAAGCTGAAACTATACATACATATACATATATGTATATCTTCTTCTTCGTCTAGAATCTACTTTTCAGACGAGAATTTGTGAGAGAAAATCAAACGAGTCGAAGAAATTTGGTCGAGATTGGAGACAATAAAGACAATGTTAGACAATGTTAAGATGGAGGCTGCGGATCGGAGATGTTTTTGGAGATAATGAAACGGTGAAGATGACAATCAGGGACCGACGTTTCCAGTTGATGGAGGCTGTTTGTGTGTTTCTTGTAAGTTTGGTTGATTTGCTTTTAAAGCTGTGATTCTGATAACGTTTAATCAAAACATGATCTAACGGTAGCAACAGAGGAATAAAAACAGAGTTGAGTATTATTGAATAAACTGATAATGAAACAACGTTCACAAAGAAACGCAGAATCACTTCTCACCTGCAAGAGTCTCGGAAGAGAATCTCTTAGCAAAACGAGATGGGAGAAAGCTCTAGAAAGTTATAGATATGTTTACAACTCTGAAAAAGCATAAAAAGTAAAGTGAGCTAACAATGCTCATATATAATGCCAACACACTAACAGTGTTAACCGTTACTTGACATTGACAGCCTGCAACCTTATCCTCGCACTCTCTGCCAGCTTGATTATTCTTTCTTCACGCGCCCGTCACTCTCTTATCCGAAACCTTAAACACCACGTGCGCCAAATACGTCTTTTACTATATCAAAGCTCCCCTGTCGAAGAACCTTGACCACAAGGTTCAAAGGCCGGAAACTTGCGCTGTAAGTCAAACAAGAACTCCCAAGTAGCTTCGTCCTCCGTTTCATTAGTCCACTGAACTAAAACTTTCGTTACTGCCCTTCCTTGCCTCTTAACCATTTGACGAGCCAAAATCTGCACTGGTTCCTTGACACAAAGATCTGAAACAACAACTGGAAGCTGAGACGAAGTGGGAACATCTCCTACCGCTGCCTTGAGTTGTGACACATGGAAGACCGGATAGATCAAAGAGTTATCAGGAAGTTGCAGCTTGTAAGCCACCTTACCGCAACGGTCAGCAATCTTGTAAGGATCATAGTACTTCGGAGCAAGTTTCTGAGAAGAACGCACAACCACCAAGCCTTGACGATAGGGCTGCAACTTGACAAACACAGACTCACCAATCTCAAAGTTACGCTTCGAACGATGCTTGTCGCTACTTGCTTCATACGATGTTGAGCTCTCATCAAATGAAATTTGAGGACCAATAACATAGCTTCACGTTCCTGTAAACTTCGGGCCATAACCGCAACCTTGGACTCACCAAGAAGATAGGGAAGATGCACTGGTGGAGCTTGACAATAGACCGCCTCAAATGGACTGAGCTGAGTGGATGAGTGAAAGTTGTTATTATACCAAAATTCAGCCAACGGTAACCAACGACTCCACAACTGAGGACGGTCACTACACATGCAACGTAGGTAAGTCTCCAAACACCTGTTAACAACCTCTGTCTGTCCATCACTTTGAGGATGATAGGCACTTGAGAACTTAAGCTCAACCCCCTGCAGAGAAAACAATTCCCGCCAAAAGTTGCTGACAAATACTGGGTCTCTGTCACTCACGATAGAACGAGGACACCCGTGAAGTCAAAACACACTGTCCATAAATGACTGAACCACTGACACTGCGGTATATGGATGCGAGAGAGCCATGAAATGGGCTGCTTTAGTCAATCTGTCCACTACAACAAATATCACTGTCTTACCAAAAGAGTCCGGGAGACTATCAATAAAGTCCATAGATAAGTTGGTCCAAATAGTGTCTGGGATAGGGAGTGGTTGTAGCAACCCTGGATAAGCGGCTGTATCGTACTTGCACCGCTGACACACCGCACAACTCCGTATAAACATCTGAATGTCCACAGTCATGTTCTTCCAGTAAAACAACCCTCTGACTTTCTTATAGGTCATATCTCTTCCCGAATGTCCGCCTACTCCCGAGCAATGCATCCATTGCAATATGGTCTTCCTTAGTTGATCGTCATTAGGAACTACAATTTTGTTCTTCATGCGTAAAACTGACAGTATCCACGAGTAATGACGTTTTGCTGCTGGATCCGCCTGCAGTTCTTCTATCAACTGCTTCAGTTCAGGGTCTGATTCATAATGAGCTTGTATTTCCTTCATGAGATCACACTCCAAGACTGACATGGCCATATGTAACACTTCGGACCCTTCCACTCGAGACAGAGCATCAGCTGCTACATTATCTTTTCCTTGCTTGTATTGGATTTTGTAGTCAAACTCCAACTTAGGCAACCATTGTTGCTGAATGGGCGTGTTCAACCTCTGCTCCAAGAGATACTTTAAGCTCCTCTGATCTGTTTTGATAACAAAGTGATTGGGCAAGAGGTAATGTCGCCATTTTTGAACCGCAAAAACCATCGCAAGCAGCTCCTTCTCATATATCGACAAGTTCAACTGTTTACCTTTCAAATGTCGACTGATAAAGGCCAAGGGATGACCATCCTGCATCAATACTGCACCAATACCTGTGGAACACGCATCTGTCTCCACTAAAAACGGCTTACTAAACACGGGAAATGCTAGAAACGAAGCTTGACACAATGCTTTTTTCAAATGATCAAAGGCTTCCAGTGCTTCGTGAGACCATAAGAACGAATCCTTCTTTGTCATGGCGGTCAAGGGACGAGAAATGGTACCAAAACTCTTGACGAAACATCGGTAATACCCTGCTAGACCGAGAAACCCACGTAATTGTTTCAAACTTGCAGGAACTGGCCAATTTGCAACAGTGTTGACCTTGGCAGGGTCTGTAGATACCCCAACAGCAGCAATGAAATGCCTCAAATACTCAACTCTATCTGTTGCAAACGCACACTTGCTTTCTTTGGCAAAGAGTTTATTTTGCCTCATTGTCTGAAAGACTTGCTGCAAGTGATTGATGTGATCTTTCAGCTTGGAACTATAGATTAAGATGTCATCGAAGAATATAAGGACGAACTTGCGCAAAAATTCCCTGAAAACATCATTCATCAATCCTTGGAACGTAGCCGGTGCGTTAGTTAGGCCAAATGGCATTACCAGGTATTCATAATGTCCACTGTGCGTTTTGAAAGCAGTTTTGTGAACATCCTCTGGCTCCATACGGACTTGGTGGTACCCTGCTCTCAAATCGATCTTAGAGAACACAAAAGAACCCCCTAACTGGTCCATTAAATCCTCAATGAGTGGGATAGGGAATTTGTTTTTGATGGTAAGGGTATTGAGTCCCCTGTAATCCACACATAAT
Organism: Camelina sativa; assembly: GCF_000633955.1. Classification (NCBI taxonomy): domain Eukaryota; kingdom Viridiplantae; phylum Streptophyta; class Magnoliopsida; order Brassicales; family Brassicaceae; genus Camelina; species Camelina sativa. Next base: position 16,405,833 of record NC_025704.1, read on the forward strand.
CTCCAAGTGTCATCCTTCTTCTTGACCAGTACCACCGGTGATGAAAAAGGGCTAGCACTGACTCGAATAGTACCAGCCGACAGCAACTCTTTCACCATTTTTTCAATCTCATCCTTCTGATACACCGCATATCTATATGGACAGTGGTTAACCGGATCACTACCCTCCTTTAAAACGATCTTGTGGTTGTGTCCTTTACGAAAAGGTGGTAATGCTTTAGGTTCCTCAAACAAATCCGCATAAGTAGTCTTTAATTCTGTAATGGCTGCATTTTCAGTATTGTTTTGTTGGCTTAACTCCACTGCATAAACCATAGCCTCCTCTTGCTCAACTACTTCTTGAGCACAAATCATCGAGATTTGTACTGCCTCCTCATGTTTCTTGTTAAACTTGATGGCTTTGATTGTTCTTACTGAGCCCTGTTTAACTCCATGAAGTAGTATTTTCTGATTTTTCCACCAAAAACCCATTTCCAACTTCTGCATGTTCCAAGTTGTGTAACCTAATGGTGCTAACCACTGAGCTCTTAACACCACATCACAACCCCCAAGTGGTATGATCATAAAGTCATCTTGAAATTTAGTACCCTGAAAGGACCACTGAAACTGTGAAACTTTCCCTTGCACCCCCAACTTACTACCATCAGCTACTGCAACTCTTGAAATACCTGCAGTTTGCACGTCCACCCCTAGTTTCTTTGCTGTACTCGGATCCATGAAATTGTGAGTAGACCCCGTGTCAAGGAGTATGAACAGCACCTTTTTCTTGTGAACTCCCTTCACCTTCAGAGTCCTGTAATCAGAAATCCCAGCTACGGCACTAATCGACACCATAGGCATGTCTTTATCTACCTCTGTCATCACCAAATCTCCATTTTTTGTATCCTCCTCTTCCTCTTCCTCAACTTCGATCATGAAAACTTGTGACTTCTTATGCTTAAGATAATGATCTGGTGTATACTTTTCATCACAAATGTAACACAACCCCTTCGCCCTCCTAGCACTCATTTCCTCTTGAGATAAAAACTTTCTAGCTGGTTTCTGGAAATTAGATCCCCAATCTCTGAAAAACTCTCCTTCTTACTTTGAGTGAATTGTTTCGTTGCGACACCACCCTGTAGCTGCTTGTTATTCGATCCCCCTGAAGCATTTCCCTTCGACATAGGATGAGCTTTCTCGTAGAGGCGACCAAGTACAAAACACTGGCGAACAGTTTGCGGTGAAAACATTCTGATATGCATCTGCGTATCCAAACGAAGACCTGCAAGATAAGAACGCACCAGATAATCCTCTGAAAGACTAACTCTCTATCGGATCAAATCAAACTTCTGGTTATAGTCCACTATTCCATCAGTTTCCTGCAAGGCTTTCAACTCAACAATCGGGTCCTCCAACACATCAACGAACCTCTCCTTCATCAAAAGCTTATACGACGGCCAATCATTCAACAAACTTTGACCAAAAGGAGTTTGTACCAACGCATGATGCCAAACAGATGCATGACTATCAAAATGCATAGTAGCCATTCGCACCTTTGAATCATCTGGTGTAGCATCAAGAACGAAATAATCTTCTACCTTACAGATCCACTCTGAAAAATGTTCTCCATCAAAGCGGTAAAGTCTACACGTCCAAGGCGAGTAACTCCTGCGTAATGACCAGATCCAAAAGATCCTCCACCACGTTGTTGACCTTAACCACCACCACTTCCCTCTGGCCTCGCCGACACCACCAAAGGACTACACTCTTCATGTGATTTGCTCAAAGAAGCAGGTGGACCCGGTATCAACTTGATCAAGTGCATCATGTCAGCCATATTCTGCTCCATCCTCTTATCTTGAGCTTCGATTGCACGTTCAATCGCATGAGTCCGATCAAGAATAGTTCTCGCGTCTCCGATCGTCTCGCTTTCACCTTCACGAGCTTCTTCACCAACCAGATCTTGCCGTATAATCTGAGATCTCGTCTCCACGCCCATCGTTCCGAGGTTTGACTTTGCTCTGATACCAATGATAACGTTTAATCAAAACATGATCTAACGGTAGCAACAGAGGAATAAAAACAGAGTTGAGTATTATTGAATAAACTGATAATGAAACAACGTTCACAAAGAAACGCAGAATCACTTCTCACCTGCAAGAGTCTCGGAAGAGAATCTCTTAGCAAAACGATGAGGGAGAAAGCTCTAGAAAGTTCTAGATATGTTTACAACTCCGAAAAAGCATAAAAAGTAAAGTGAGCTAACAATGCTCATATATAATGCCAACACACTAACAGTGTTAACCGTTACTTGATGTTGACAGCCTGCAACCTTATCCTCGCACTCTCTGCCAGCTTGATTATTCTTTCTTCACGCACCCGTCACTCTCTTATCCAAAACCTTAAACACCACATGCGCCAAATACCTCTTTTACTGTATCAGATTCTAGATCTATCTTCTTTATAGACCAATTTAATCAACCAAAGTTTTTTTTTTTCTTTTTCTCCTCGTGAAGTAGTGTAAAGACTTATCTTTTGTCAATTAAATCCAAAGAATAATAATAGGTTTATACTTGGAATCAGATATCAATTATTTGGGGAGAATTGAGACAAATCATATATCAATCGAGACTTTGTTCTTGGGAGCAGAGACTGTTGTATTTCCCTTTTGTTTTTTTTTTGTTTGAAGATTCTTCATTTTAAATTATCAGTTTCTGTCTTTTTATGTTCTCTTTTGCCTCTGATGGTTGCTGCTTTTGGTCCATTGATGAGAATCTTCTTTTCTATCATTGCTTTGTTATTAAGTATCATTCAGAATTTGAATCAAACTCTGCTTATGTTGTTTTTCAGAACCTTGAGAGAAAGAGAAGAGAGAGAGGTAGAGAGAAATGTTGTTCCGCAGCATAGTTCGTGATGTGAGAGATAGTATTGGAAGTCTGTCCAGGTGTAGTTTCGACTTTAAGTTAAGCAGCTTAAACAAAGAAGGTGGGAAATCTCGTGGTTCGGTTCAAGATTCTCACGAGGAACAATTTATGGTAACGGTTCAAGAAACCCCTTGGGCGAATCTGCCTCCAGAGCTATTGCGAGATGTGATCAAAAGGCTTAAAGATAGCGAAAGCGTGTGGCCTGCTCGAAGACACGTGTTTGCTTGTGCTTTCGTGTTCAAGTGTTGGAGAAATATGTGCAAAGACATTGTTCAAAGTCCTGAGCTCTTTGGCAAAATCACATTCCATGTTTCCCTAAAACAGGTTTGTTTTATATTCTTTCTAATGTTTGTGATCACATATGTTTTGGTTAGTATTAAGATGATTTCGAGTAATCATTGTTTTCTTTTCGGTGTTTATAGCCAGGACCTAGAGATGCGACAATGCAATGCTTTATCAAAACGGGATAAATCTAACCTGACATATAATTTAAAGAAAAGGTGAAACGGTGAAGATGACAATCGGTTCTGCTAATTGCTTTAAAGGTTCTCATTTTGTGAAACCTGTGACTGACTGAAATGCCCTCTTTTACAGGGCTGTTGGTGAGCCTGAGTTTGACATTGTTGTATTTGATGAGTGGAAAATGCGGGAATCATATAGAAGCTTAAAGAAACAACAACCAGGGATGAAACGCAAAACAGAGGCGTAGGTAAACAATTCTAGAAATTGGAAATCATTAATCTTTAAAGGAATTTAATCATCAGCAACCCGGGCCTTCTTGCTTTGTCTCAAAAAATATAATCAAACTCTTAATTGGGGAAAATATAGATAGTGTACCTCCATAGGACTTTGGATTGACAGCAGTGATTATTAGTATTGTTGATTTGCCAACAATAGAAGCATATAACTTCCGGAATTCGGCTGCACATCCATCCCATACCATGATGCAGACATTGTTACCACTGCATATATATGGATAAATTAAGTTCTAGTAGGTGGGGGAAAACTTGTAAAAGTTAGATGGGATGAATGAAAAACTTACTCAGCTAGTCGCAAATATAAAGTAATTTTGTCTTCTGAGGATGTGCCATCTAAACTGGTCCTTTGAATCTTTGTTAGTTCCCCAACAACATCTCGAAGGTGAATACTTGTTAAAGGGGTGAACAGATAAATATATGAGCAGATAATATAAACATAAATATTGAGAGAACACTACCAGGTAAATGTTGATTAGTTCCAGCAAGAGTCCATAATTCGTTTTGTTGGAAAAACCTAAATATCTCATGTGGAATTACAGATGTGTTTCCTTTTATGGATGTAAGGATGGTGCCATCCAAGAACTTAATAACGTAGGGATGATCTGTTAGTTTGTATTGTGGATAGCTAGTATCCACTTGAAATTCAGAAATATTGTAGATACTCCCTTCGTGAAGGTCATCCCTGAAGCGGTAAACTCGGTATTGGGGTATTGAAACTTGAATCAAGGTAGACTGCAGATAGAAAAAAAAAATATAAAAATAAAGAAGATGGAAGGATGTATATAAATATATGGAAGTTGTATACATGTTCATCAAGTAGGAGGAAATCTAGGCTGATAATCTTGCCATTTTGATGGAAAGCTTTTGCATGCCATTTACTTAGAAGCCGGCCAGAAATAATTTGAGGAACACGTCCTGGCTGAAGGTTTTTTAACGGAGTAATACTCATAATTGGTAATGGAGGCTATTAGAGTTTAAAGGTGGTTATTTTAGAATATGAAAATTTGAATCATATATAGAATGAGCGATTTTGGATTTTAGGAATCTAAGATTTAATTTATAATTTATAGTGCTGATTTCGTTTATATGAAAATTAATGACTTACGGTTTTTTTAAGGTTTAAGGAGATCATGGAGCAATTTAAGAGAGACAATAAATTTATAGTATTTTGTGTTAATTTTGTTTATATGGGAATTAATGAGAATTGTTGACCGTGTAATTAAGAGGATCGTGGAGCAATTTAAGAGAGAGAATAAAATGTTGACTGTGTAATTAAGAGGATCGTAGAGCAATTTAAGAGAGACAATAAATTGTTGACCGTGTAATTAAGAGGATCGTGGAGCAATTTAAGAGAGACAATAAATTTATAAACCAATCAATCAACCAATAAGGAGAGATTGAAAGCTTACCTTTATATATATGATTTTAATTTAATTCTAGTATCTTTCAACATTTAATTTTAGGGGTTAAACAGATAAAAAATATTAAATATACTGAACACAAATATATATATATTTATATATTTAAAATTTCAAAAAAAAAAATTGTAAATCTATATACAAAGATTTCTCCTATATCAAATGCAGTAATTGAGTTTTTCAAGTGAAAACAAATATTTCCTTATCATTAAAATGATTGAAACCTATAAATATATATATATATATACATGGCCTAAAATTTGTATAGTCATTTTCATATAAATATACGATTAATTATGTTCCATTTCGACAAAATTTTACTTTTTATAATTTTATTAGAACGCGTTTTTACACTTTCCATCTAACTAGAACCCCTGTTCAAAAACGTGGCCTCCGCGGCCGCTTAATCGGCAAATAGGCGTTCGTCGAATGGGAGCTGCCACGATTTTAGTATAATCAGCCAAGAAATCGAGACCATCAATATAACTCACTTTTATAGGTTTTTAAGTTCGAAATCGGATGTTGAATTATAGATCTAAAATAATTGAGTCAAACCCACAAGAGAATCCAAAAAAATTTACTTAAATCGTGAAAAAAAAGTGAGGCAGCGAAAAATTAGGGTTTTCAGCCGCAAGGGTTGGAGGTAAAAGACGAGGGTATTTTCGTGATTTCCAGATTCATTAAATCTAAAAATGGAAAATAACAAAAATGGTTGATTCATGACTCAAACTTGAGTCCTGCAACTATTAGACTGTCCACCTGACCAATAGCTAAAAGTACAAAAACAAATCTCTGATTCCTCTCTGATTTAAATCTGATTTTTCGATTAATCGCTAGGCCCGTGCTCACCATCCGACTAGCGCCTAGTGATTTCTTAAACCGAGACAGGAACAATGATTTTAGGGAGGATTTCAAAAATATTATTTTTGCGATACCACTTTTCAAAAATGTCCTCCACAAATCTTATCAAAAATGTTTCTAAGAATACAATATTTATCAAAGTACGTGTAACGTCTGTATTCTTAGAAAAACATGTACAAATTACTTTAATACATGTGTAAAATTTTATAAATACTTTATAAATACCTTATAAATAGTTTATAAATATCTTGTAAAACCTTATAAGATCTTATAAGATAGCTTATAAACCTTTATAAATACATTGCTCGAGTTTCCGGCTAGTAGTAACCATATTATAAAATTTATAAAACTTTATAAAATTTTCAGATTTAACGAGTAGTATTTTTAAAAAAGAACAGATAAACGAGGCATTTTTGAGAAAAACATACCAAAAGAAGCATTTCTAAAAAATTCTTATGGTTTTTTTAAATATATCAAATATCTTTTACTATTAAGTATGAATTAATTTATCAAATGTATATATTTTATTATAAATAGAGCTATTTTATAATGTAGATTTGAGATTCTTGATCCACAAGAAAAAGATGGCATTCTAGATCAATACATACAACGCCTGCCTCATGAATATAAATCAAAGAACTCGATTCATCTTTAGTTGAAAGAAGTAAATGGTTGATTTCAGAATAAATAAAACTTTGCTTGTTTGCAGGGAATTCCGTGACACGGACTACGTACCTTCATCGAAGGTTAGTACAACTGACCATTCTCAAAATGGTGAATAATACGCAACAATAAAAATTTTTGAATTTCTCATTAAGAGTGTTCACTCCATTATAAGAACAAAACTAAAAGTCTAAAACAATGAAGAGACATAACTCCGTAAGCCAAGACAAAAATACTATAGAAGTAGAGATAACATTTTACTAGTATAAGAGGACGTAGAATCAAAGATTCACACAATGAAATTTGTTTTGAGGAGGAAACAATTCACTTGACAAACTCTCTTGAAAACTGGATCAAAGCTCAAATTAGAAAAGGGGTTGAGATCTCTTGAGGAGCAAGCTAGGTTTCTCTCCAGAACAATTGAAGAATTAAGGTTTTTGTATTAAATTTTGGATGTCTAATATGGGGGAGGAATTCCCCTATTTATATGAGCCTAGATTACAAGATAAGTCTACTTTTCCTTAAATCTCGGACCGAACATAAGTTAAATTTCTCTTTTTGCTGATCAGGTCGGACTCGGAGACGGTCTTGGAGGTCGGTCAAATGACTTCGTCGGGCTTCTGCTTATAGGCCTGTTTAGCTGGCCCAAAGGAGGGGGAGTTCCCCGGTTTAGTTGAACTTTAGATTTACTCGGTTTACTTTCGGTTTAGGTCAGTATGTCGTGGGTGTCAAATCCAGCACCAACAGAGGATATAATCAGAAACATTAAAGAGAGAAAGACGCAAAACTACCTTAAACTTAAAGTTTGTGGCGGAAGAGTTTACACTGTGAGAAGAAGGAAAGGGGAGATATAGAGCAACAAAGAAGAAGTGAATTACTTAATCAGTAATATTATTTATTTTTGGCTTGTGAGAACTGAGAAGAGACGTAGGAGATATTGTAATGCCCGAGAACCAAAATCCCGGTTTGGAATATGCATCGATCGATGCAGGTGATGCATCAGTCGATGTAAGGTCGGTTTTTGCGAGACGACGTAAGTTAAACGTTCGTTTTGTTGTGTTTTGGTTTGGGAAAACCCTAAGGTCAGGTATTTAAGAGGAAAGCTCAACGATTTTGGCCTATTTTGGTCGTTTTCCAGAGAAAATAAAAGAGAAAAAGGTTCCTTTGAGAGTTCTTGAGAGTTTTGGTCATTGTTTCCGAGATTTGTTCATCTGGAGTGAAGATTTGGGCTGGGGACGTGTTAGGAGCTTGTTAGGAGGCTATTTTCATGAGTTTAGATATAGTTTTCGTCATTCTCAAAGGTGAGTGCGTGACCATGGCTGATCTAAGCGAATTGATAATTGTTTTATCTGATTTTTGGTTGTTGAGTGCTTATGTGGTCGTATATGAGTGTTGGTTGTGAGTTTTGTGGCCTTTGGAGATTGTTTTTGGCATCACAGAGCCGAGAGGAGACAGAGGAGATCGCGTTCAGCGATTTGTCGCACGACTGCATCGATCGATGCAAGGAGTGCATCGATTGATGTAGTCAGGGATTTGATGGAGACGATGGATGTTGCATCGAACGATACAAGGAGTGCATTAGTCGACACAGGAGACGTTCCATCGTTCGATGCAATGAGTGCATCGGTCGATGTAACGATGCAATGAGTGCATCAATCGACGCAAGGTGTGCGTCAGTCGACGCAATGTCACGGAGTTACGCGTGTGTTTAGAATTTTCTGGTTTACTTGTTTCTTTGTGTACTTGATGTGCTTGTCTTTTCGCTTGTGTGTATAGCCCAGTAGATGGGAAGATTGCCTCATAGAATATTTATGATAACTAGGTTAACACCCGCACTACGCCGCGGGATATTTTTTCTAAATTATATTTTAAAATCAATTCATACCAAACAAAAAAAAACTTAAAAAGCTAATCTTATAGTTTAAAATCATGCTCCATTACACATGTTTCCTTCTAAAAAAGCAAGAGGATTAGTGATCAAAACCAATTCTACATGCCTTCATTGGGATCATTGGATGGAAGTCCAACAGTGAGTCAATAAACCTTACAAAAACTTAGAGAATCACAAAATTAGTTCCCATAGTGATATGTTAAATAAATCTTAAATATTCAATAAAATGCTTATCCTAATTATTTATTTAATTTATGGTATTGGTCAACTATTTATTAATTTCATAATTTTTATATATTTCATATTTATAAATATTTACTTGTGTAAAGCTAAATAAGTATATCAATACAATAAAAGTTGAATAATAGCTTAATAATACAAAATTATCTCACATATCACTAATTATTTTTTGTAATAAATATATATCAGTTTTTAAGAACACGTATATGTTATACTATATTAGATCAACATAGAATTAAGTTATAACTATATGTTTCTTTAAACCTCTATGACTTCATTCAATTTTAATAAAAACATCATTTATGAATTTTTATAAATTTTATAATATATACATTAGTATAACTTAGTTACACATTAATTTTTTAGTAATCAAAGTTATTAGAAAAATTCAAGTAAAATGTTGATTATGTTTTATGCACATAATTGTATTGTATACATAAATTTATGAAAATAAAATTAATTTAAAAATTGGATTAAAAAACGTAATGTGCCTACTCCCTTTCTCTCAACTTTGGATTGGGACGAATATTTTGGCAGAACAACTAATGTATAAGACTTACATTCTAAATTTAAACAAAACAATTATGATTCAGCCTTCGTTTTTTTTTTTTTGTATTTTAGTTAAACAATCATAAGTTACATGGACAAACAACATTATTATTACTTTTGTCTAACGAACCAAGAAATACCAAAATTAACGAACCAAGATTATTATCCGAACGCAAACAACAAACCGGGACATGCAATTTTGATAACCGGTTCCTCATTCCTGAGAAAGTGTGAATTCAAAAATTGTCCTCCTTCTTCACAATCCACTCTTTCTCTTCCTCTCTACCAAAAAAAATCATTGTCTTCATCTTCTTTTATTAGTAAAAAAAGAGAGTTGGTCTCTTTGTATTTGTTTCTTAAATCAATCAAATAATAAGGCTTCGAAGATTGTTTTTTCCTGCATCAGTAGATATCGAGTCAATTCTTCTTTTGTCATCATATGATTCGTTAATACGTCTGGACAATTTCAAAATCAGAAACATGAAATGAATATAAAAGTTTTAATTGTTGATTGATCCGCTTATCTAATTTTAACTCATTTGGTTGGGAAAACATGAGCTGCTCTATTCCTTGTCTTTCTCAAGAGGTTCTGGTCTCTTCTTTGCAGGGGCAAGTTCCTACTTAAGTAACAAATCAATTTCGAAAAGAACAAGTTCTGCAATACTCTAACATTAGAAGAATGTTTATGATACAATTCCTACTTCATCCAAAGAAGAATCACCCTCCTGTTCAGAAGAATAGTCATCCTTCAGATTAGATGGAGATTCCTTTGCAAGGTTTTTCTTAGTCTAAAAAGCAAATTAGAGGAACAAGATGAGTATAAAGAGAACACTGCACAATTTAACTCAAGTTAACTAAATTTGTCACATTGTTCACTACAAATTAAACAACGAGACTGGCGTTATACCTTCCTTCTACTCTTCCTCAGAATCAGAAGAATCTGATGAGTTAAAACTGCTACTTTCTAGCTCATTTGGCGTTGTACGGGTGTTAATATCTCTGCTCTCAATAGCACGGTGTTATCATGTCATATGTTCTAACAAAACTAAATAATCAAATCAAAACTAAACAATATGTGATCCATCTCTAAGCTTATCTCTGTAACTAAGACACATACAGCTCAAAACATAAACCCACAAAAGCACTACCTAAAAAGCAATCAAGTTTGTAATCAGAAGGGAAGTTAAATTAATACCCCTTAGCGAGAACTGGGACGAGGAGCAGCACAGTCGGTCGATGGTATAAAGGCGCTGAAGTAGAAGATTGGTTTTGCGGCGAACATTCAACATAGGTGTCACGGCGACGAAGAAAAGAAATCGAGCAATTGATTAAACGTTTTCGTTTTTCATTTTGCTTTGTCCACGTAATAAAAATAAAGCTGATCTGTATTAATTGTTTTAATTTGATAGGTTACTGATTTTATCTGAGGTGTCAACACCAGCTTCAATGTTGAGGCTGATGTGTCAGATAAGGAGAGCAACGCATTCAACTTTTATTGTATTGATACTCACGCATTTCATATGTGTTGTGGTGCAGGTAAAGGCAAAGTGTGATCGTGGAATCAATGCAATTAAGAAGAGTATGTTCTAGTGGTTCGTTGATGTATTGTCTAGCTTCTGCTAGGTTGCTAGTGTCGAGTTGTTAGAATATTGCTAGGTTTCTGGTTTAATGTTTTATGACTATGTTAGATGGTTTATTATTGTTTGTGAGGAACTGATTATTGGTTTAATGGTATCGTTTATGTTATCCGCTGTTGTTTGATTAAGGTTAGTGTTGTACCCATGATCTGCCATCTCGGGTAATAGGCAAGAGGGCCTAGGCCGGGCTTGTCTAATGAGCCGAAAGCATGTTACCGATCGGCCCATCAGGCCCGGAGAAAGAAAGAGAGCGCGGAGACGCTTCATGCTGGTCAGCTCGCAGCTCGGGCCCGGTCAAAGATTCCTGCATTCAAGAGGATTAATTAGTCCGCGCAAATCGTGTCTTATTAATTGTGCATTAATTGGGTAATTAATTGGTCGGTATAAATATGTAAGGGGGGTGTCACTTGTAAGGATCGAATACTTTTTCCAGCAACAGCAATACAAATTCAAACTCTCAAACTCTCTCTCAATTCAGTTCGGAACTTTTTTACGGCGATAAGCTCCTCCACATTTAAATCACTTCGGAAGGAGAAGCTCATTCTCAGTTCTCACATTTGGCGCTAGAAGGAGGGGAGTTATCGCCTGACTCTCGTTAGTTCCGACTTCATACACAAGTACACTCCACACAACCACCGCTATGGCAACCGGCTCTCTCAATCAGGCATCCTTGGAGGTGATCCAGAAGCTCCTGCAGGACTTGTCCGAGAAGTCCGACCGTCAGCAAGCCGCCTCCGCCGCTCTTACTGAACGCTTCGACAGCTTAGAGGGCCAGATTTCCACTCGTCTAGAGGAAATCACGACGTCTGTAGCCGATCTCTCGGCCTCCCACCGCGCGTACGCCGACCGGGTCGACCTCCTGTCCTCCGACCAAAACCCGCGTCGACGTGCTTTGGATTTCTCCGGTGTGACTCCACCTTCCACCTCGCAAGTGGCAGCAACAAATGTCACTCCGGGAGATTCGTTCCCGCCCCAAACCAACACACAAACAGCGCCACCGCTGACTGGCGATGGCCATACTCCGGTTCAGCCTGGTGTCCTCCGATCTTCTGAGGTCCCAGTCCGTCTTCCTCTCCCTGTAGAAGGAAACACTTCGACTCCGGGGTATGTCACCAATCCCGAGATCTTCCGTATGCAGAGCGAAATCCGGGATATGCGGTCTGTGATGCATAGTGCAACCACTTCGGCTCCGGATATTTTTCGGGTGATCGAGGAATCGAGGCGAACTCCCTTTTCCGATCAAATAGCTCGAGTCCGCATCAAAGATACCGGCAAAATTAAGTTCTCGAGCTACGAAGGAAAAGGAGATCCTACCAATCATCTCAAGACTTTCTTGCTAACAGCTAGCCGGGTGGACCTCAAGCCCCACGAAGCAGACGCTGGGTACTGCAAGCTGTTCACAGAAACGTTTAGTAGACCGGTACTGCTTTGGTTCGCATCTTTAGCAGCTGGCTCCATAACAAACTTTACCGAGCTGTCGACCTCGTTCGTCAAGCAGTATTCTAGCCTAATCGAAACTGCGGTGACGGACGCTCAGCTTTGGAACTTAAGCCAAAAGGCTGGAGAGTCCCTGCGGTCTTACATAACAAAGTTCAAGGAGATCCAGGTCAAGATTCCCGGACTCTCGGACTCCACTGCCTTGGCCGCGCTTAAGAACGGCCTCTGGCATGAATCTCGCTTCCGCGAAGAGCTGTCCGTGAATCATTTCCCAACTATTCAGGACGCATTACACCGGGCTTCGAACTGGATAGTCGCAGAGGAGGACAAACTCGCTGCTGCGCAAAAACAAAACGCTCCGCCTGCAGGGAAACCACGGTTCGAAGCACCTGCCAAAAAGACTCCGTCTACGACTCCGAAGTCCAGGCCGAGCACTTTTGCAGTCACTCAATCTCCCAAAAAGAATTCTCCAAAGAATTCACCGTCCAAACCTCCATTTTCACCGCGCTCCAAGAGTGGTGTACTCCCAAGTAACAAATGGGTCCGAGATGAGGACACGTACTGCGAGCTCCATAAAACCAACAGTCATTCTACTTGTGACTGTAAGAAGCTGATGCATCTCCTCGCAGAGAAGTATGTGGCGGGAGAAATGCCGAATGTCACAATTGAAGAATTGGAGCAAAAAGCGATTCCCGAAATGGACGAGGACGCTCCACCTTCAAAGAAACCAAAGCAGTCTGATGGAAGTGAAGCTCCCAAGAAAAGAATCGATGTGATAATGGGAGGATCGCGTCTGTTTCGGAACTCCATCACTGCGATCAAAGACCATCAGCGGAAGCTCACTAGCCCCCAGCCGAAGCGAGCTAAGTTGATAGCCAGTGATCTACCTGAAATTTCTTTCTCCGAGAAGGAAACTGAGGGGTTGGACACTCCGCACGATGACGCGCTCGTCATCTCGCTTGATGTAGCGAACCACGAAGTCTGCCGAATCCTAATTGATACTGGGAGTTCGGTAGACTTGATTTTCCTTGAGACGCTCACCAGAATGGGTATCGGGAAAGAGCACATCGCAGGACCGCCCTCACCTTTGGTCTCGTTCACTAGCGAGACATCAATGTCTTTGGGCACGATCACATTACCAGTGTCCACTCAAGGAGTGGTCAAAATGGTGGAGTTCACGGTCTTCGACCGACCTGCGGCCTATAATGTTATTTTGGGAACTCCCTGGCTCTATCAGATGAAGGCGGTGGCCTCGACGTACCATCAGTGCGTCAAATTTCCGACCCCACAAGGAGTCCGGGAGGTTCTAGGAAGCCAAAGGACGGCCAGGAGCTGTTACCTCGCAAGTCACAAGCTCCTGATCCAATAGCAACCACAGCTCGAGGTCCCGAAGAATACAGTTCGGAAGCAGCTAAAAGGTGACCTCACTGAGTCCATTTTCATCAATGACAAGTTTCCGGATCAGGAAATGTAGAAGAGATGCCCGGCATCAGTCCGGAAGTTATCTCGCACGAGCTGAATGTGGACCCTACGTTCCGACCTGTAAAGCAGAAGCGAAGGAAGCTGGGTCCTGAGCGAGCTGAAATCGTTAACAAAGAGGTTGAACGTTTGCTGAAGGCAGGACAGATACGCGAAGTAAAATACCCTGAGTGGCTCGCAAACACAGTGGTAGTCAAAAAGAAGAACGGAAAGTCGCGAGTCTGCGTTGATTTCACCGACCTGAATAAGGCGTGCCCCAAAGACAGCTTTCCACTTCCGCATATCGACCGGTTAGTTGAGTCCACGTCGGGTCACGAGCTGATGTCTTTCATGGATGCATTCTCTGGCTACAACCAAATCCTAATGAATCCGGACGACCAGGAGAAGACTGCATTCATTACGGACCGCGGGATCTATTGCTACAAGGTGATGCCTTTTGGGTTAAAAAATGCGGGAGCACCTTACCAAAGACTGGTGAATCGAATGTTCGAGCATCAACTCGGAAAAACCATGGAAGTCTACATCGATGACATGCTGGTGAAATCAATGGAAGCCAGCTCGCATCTCGCCGATCTGAAAGTCTGCTTCGACATCCTGGATCAGTTCGGGATGAAACTCAACCCCACGAAGTGCACCTTTGCAGTCCCATCAGGAGAATTTCTGGGGTATATCGTCACAGAAAGAGGAATTGAAGCGAACCCGAGGCAAATTAATGCTTTCCTGTCTATGAGTTCTCCTAGAACCTTGCGCGAGGTGCAACGTCTTAACGGACGGATCGCAGCTCTCAACCGCTTCATTTCTCGATCTACGGACAAATGCCTCCCTTTCTACCAGCTGTTACGGAAAGGGGGAAAAAATTTCTTGTGGGATGCGAAGTGTGAGGAGGCGTTCGCCCAACTCAAAGCTTATCTATCTGAACCGCCGGTCTTGGCGAAGCCTGAGTTCGGAGAGCCGCTCTTTCTTTACGTAGCCGTTTCGGATAGTGCGGTCAGCGGAGTTTTGGTTCGTGAAGAAAGGGGGGAGCAGCGACCAATTTTCTATGTCAGCAAGTCATTTACTGGGGCGGAATCCAGGTACCCTATGATGGAAAAATTGGCCCTAGCAGTGGTCACTTCAGCAAGAAAGCTACGGCCTTACTTCCAGTCCCATACAATCATAATCCTGACAACGCAGCCACTCCGGACGGTATTACATAGTCCGAGCCAATCCGGACGGCTAGCTAAATGGTCTGTCGAGCTGAGCGAATACGACATCGAGTTCCGGACTCGAACCTGTGCTAAGGCGCAGGTGCTGGCGGATTTCTTGATCGAACTCCCACTAGCCTCTTTGGTTAGCGATAATGTCGAAGCCCCGTGGACGTTGTATGTTGATGGTGCTTCTTCCAAATCGGGAGCAGGAATTGGGGTCCACCTCACTTCTCCTACAGGCGAAGTTATTGAACAGTCATTTCGCTTGGCTTTCAGTGCGTCCAACAATGAAGCCGAGTACGAATCCTTCCTTGCTGGCTTACGCCTCGCAGTGGGGATTGGTGTCCGAAAACTTCGAGCTTTTTGCGATTCGCAGCTGGTCACCAACCAGTTTTTGGGGGAGTACGAGACAAAGGATGGTCGTATGGAGGCTTATTTGTCCACAGCTCGGGAGTTAGTCGCTAGGTTCGAGGAGTTCGAAATCACTAAGATCCCACGAAGTGAGAACTCCGCTGCGGACGCTTTAGCATCTTTAGCATCCACTTCGGATCCCGCAATGACAAGAATTATCCCCGTCGAAGTTATTCAGTTTCCAAGTATTCGACTAGAGAGCTCAAACGTTGTCACCCGGGCGATGAAAAAACAGTTGGCTGCTGAGGAAGCAGCTCGTAAAGCGGCTACGGATTCTTTACCCTTGGAGGATCCGGCTCCCGTTATGCCTACTCCAATGGAAGTTCACCCACCTCCAGCTGAGCTAGACGCGAGTTCAACTCCGGAATCATCAAACTCACCAGTTGACAGTCAAGCTGTTATCCCACATGCTGCTTCGAGCGGCACGAATTCTAACAGCTGGGGGGCAGATGACTGGCGGAGCCCGATCTGGGCTTACCTGGAAAAAGGGGAACTCCCAGCCGACAAATGGGCAGCTAGGAAGCTTAAGATCGTCAGTGCGCGGTACTGCGTTCACAAGGGAATACTTCTACGCCGAAGTGTAGCTGGTCCTTATCTAACTTGCGTGGCTGGTAGAGAGCCCGCGATGCTAATGCGAGCTGTTCACGACGGTCCCAATGGGAATCATTCCGGAGGTCGGACTCTGGCTTTCAAAATTAAACGGCAAGGTTACTTCTGGCCTACCATGATCACGGACTGCGAAAAATATTCTCGAACTTGTGAGAAGTGTCAGAAGCACGCCCCGTCAATTCATCAACCTACCGAGCTCCTGTCTTCGGTGTCCGCACCTTAACCATTCATGAGGTGGTCTATGGATATCATCGGTCCATTACATCGAGGACCAGGAGGAGTTCAGTACGTGCTCGCTCTTACCGACAATTTCTCCAAGTGGGTAGAAGCGGCAGCCTACACGAAAGTAACAAGTGACGAAGTGGAGCAGTTCGTACTAAAAAGTATAATCTATCGCTACGGGGTCCCCCACGAAATCGTCACAGACAATGGTCCGCAGTTCATCTCCTCGAAGTTCGAAGAGTTCTGCGCGAAGTGGAAGATTCGACTCAATAAGTCAACTCCGCGTTACCCGCAAGGTAATGGGCAGGCCGAGGCGAT
>NC_025704.1:16422655-16423470 GCF_000633955.1 Camelina sativa
GATGGTCGTATGGAGGCTTATTTGTCCACAGCTCGGGAGTTAGTCGCTAGGTTCGAGGAGTTCGAAATCACTAAGATCCCACGAAGTGAGAACTTCGCTGCGGACGCTTTAGCATCTTTGGCATCCACTTCGGATCCCGCAATGACAAGAATTATCCCCGTCGAAGTTATTCAGTTTCCAAGTATTCGACTAGAGAGCTCAAACGTTGTCACCCGGGCGATGAAAAAACAGTTGGCTGCTGAGGAAGCAGCTCGTAAAGCGGCTGCGGACTCTTTACCCTTGGAGGATCCAGCTCCCGTTATACCTACTCCAATGGAAGTTCACCCACCTCCAGCTGAGCTAAACGCGAGTTCCACTCCGAAATCATCAAACTCACCAGTTGACAGTCAAGCTGTTATCCCACATGCTGCTTCGAGCGGCACGAATTCTAACAGCTGGGGGGCAGATGACTGGCGGAGCCCGATCTGGGCTTACCTGGAAAAAGGGGAACTCCCAGCCGACAAATGGGCAGCTAGGAAGCTTAAGATCGTCAGTGCGCGGTACTGCGTTCACAAGGGAATACTTCTACGCCAAAGTGTAGCTGGTCCTTATCTAACTTGCGTGGCTGGTAGAGAGCCCGCGATGCTAATGCGAGCTGTTCACGACGGTCCCAATGGGAATCATTCCGGAGGTCGGACTCTGGCTTTCAAAATTAAACGGCAAGGTTACTTCTGGCCTACCATGATCACGGACTGCGAAAAATATTCTCGAACTTGTGAGAAGTGTCAGAAGCACGCCCCGTCAATTCATCAACCTACCGAGCTCCTGTCTTCGGT
>NC_025704.1:16423581-16437829 GCF_000633955.1 Camelina sativa
GCAACCCGTGCCAAAACAACCCCGATATAGAAACTACTGAGTATGGGGAGCGGGGTCCGATGCCGCTTCGGAAAGGGCCAGTCCCATCTCTTCAAGCTCCTCTACCGACTTGGTGTTCGCTAGAAAGTCGTCGATCCCCTGATTCGACATTTGCCCGAGATTAGTGCCGGACTCGTCGATTGTAATGCTCAAAGGGTGTTCGCTGCATAAAAGATCGGGCGTATCCGCCAAAAGGTCTGAAAATCCAGAGAGGTCGAGGTCACGGAGAGTTACCTTCGAAACCTTTTCGTCGGCCTCCTCCTCGTCGGCTTTCAGGAGCCCGAGCTCAGCTTCCATGTCTTAGATTTCTCCCCTCGAGATCTCCTCGATAAGCATCCGGTTAGCCCTGATCTCGGCGGCTCGGATCTTGGCTGGGGCCAGTTTCTCCCTCTCTTCGAAAGTGACTTTCATCTCCTCGACTAATGGGCGGAGAGTTCGTCTCATTGCCTGCCTTTCTTCTCTCCGCACCCTTTCAATCTCGCAGCTATTTCCAGCTTCGAGCAACTGGTTGCGGAGCTCGACCTCGTGCAACCTACTCCTTGCCGCCTTCGCATCCTCCGCGGCCTCGTAGTAGAGGTCTCATGCCTTCTTTAGCTTGTCTCGGAGGTCTTCGTTGGCAATTCCGAGGTCGAGCACCTGTACCTCGGCTCTCTTCGTCCGAGCCCGGATTTGTTCGGCTTTCTCCACGGTAGCAGCGTTCTCGGCCTCTAATCTGGCGTACTCCTTCACCTGGGCTTCCAGATCAGCAATCTTTTCCCGGAGATGGCTCACTTCGGAAGAGGAAGGAGAGGCAAACAGCTGATCTTCGTAAGACGCTACCGAGGAGTTGAACTCGATCATTAGCTGGGAAAGCGCAGCTCGTTAAAAAACGGCAAAGGTGGTAAAGAAAAACAAAAGCTAAGGAAGCATGTGTCACTAACCTCGCCAATCTTGTCCGCGAAGCGGAAGAAGTTCGCACGGTTGAGTTCGGACATGTCTGCAAACGCCGGAACCCGAACTCCTGGCCGAGTGTAACTCCTCATCAGATCAGCTGGGGATACAGGGGGAACTGAAATGAACAAACGATGTAATTCTACTTGGTCCCCGAGACCCAACAAAAAAAAAAAAAACACCTCGAGTTGTTATTACCTCGGGGGGAGGAACGACGTTCCTTTGAAAGCGGCCTGCCAGAGGAATCCCCGGACTCCTTAGACCTCCTCTCTGAGGAAGGACCCCTATCTTTCGAACTGGACTTACCTCGCTCGTCTCCTGACGAACCAGTCCGAGCTCGGCTCTTCTCGCGAAGAGGCGAGGAAGTCTCAGGTTCCTTCCTCTTTTTGGACGAGTCCGCCCGCTGGGAGCTGACCTCGACGGAGGGAGTAATAACCTCTCGCGGCTCATCACTAGAGTCCGCTACGACAATTACGGCAGGCCTGGGCGAACTAGGCAGGAGCCCGGAAGCCCCCGTAAGAGGCTCGGAAGGGCCAGCAGGGGGTGCTGAAGTCCCGTCTACCTCAGAGGAAGAGGGACCAGACTTCTTAGGGAGGCGAGCTTTGCCCTCGGCAAGCGCTGCCGCCATGTTCAACTTCGCATTCCTCTCGGCAAGTCGGCAGGCCCTTTCCTCTCTATAATTCATCTCCGAAGTGCTTATGGGGTCGGAGCAAACGAGAGAACGTCCCCTGAGCCGCGCTGTGGATTCTCTAATCCTTTCACACGAAAATGAGTCCCAGGCGATCTGACCCTGGCTGCAGAACCGCGAGAAAAACTCCACGAAAGTAGGGCAAAGCAACCCGCGCTCGAAGTGGTCTGAGACAGGAACGACAAGGAGTAAGTAACAGAAAGAATAGTAATGTATTAAGGACACCAAACTAAGAGCACCGTTCTACCAATTTTCGAAGTCNAAAAAACGGCAAAGGTGGTAAAGAAAAACAAAAGCTAAGGAAGCATGTGTCACTAACCTCGCCAATCTTGTCCGCGAAGCGGAAGAAGTTCGCACGGTTGAGTTCGGACATGTCTGCAAACGCCGGAACCCGAACTCCTGGCCGAGTGTAACTCCTCATCAGATCAGCTGGGGATACAGGGGGAACTGAAATGAACAAACGATGTTATTCTACTTGGTCCCCGAGACCCAACAAACAAAAAAAAAACACCTCGAGTTGTTATTACCTCGGGGGGAGGAACGACGTTCCTTTGAAAGCGGCCTGCCAGAGGAATCCCCGGACTCCTTAGACCTCCTCTATGAGGAAGGACCCCTATCTTTCGAACTAGACTTACCTCGCTCGTCCCCTGACGAACCAGTCCGAGCTCGGCTCTTCTCGCGAAGAGGCGAGGAAGTCTCAGGTTCCTTCCTCTTTTTGGACGAGTCCGCCCGCTGGGAGCTGACCTCGACGGAGGGAGTAATAACCTCTCGCGGCTCATCACTAGAGTCCGCTACGACAATTACGGCAGGCCCGGGCGAACTAGGCAGGAGCCCGGAAGCCCCCGTAAGAGGCTCGGAAGGGCCAGCAGGGGGTGCTGAAGTCCCGTCTACCTCAGAGGAAGAGGGACCACACTTCTTAGGGAGGCGAGCTTTGCCCTCGGCAAGCGCTGCCGCCATGTTCAACTTCGCATCCTTCTCGGCGAGTTGGGAGGCCCTTTCCTCTCTATAATTCATCTCCGAAGTGCTTATGGGGTCGGAGCAAACGAGAGAACGTCCCCTGAGCCGCGTTGTGGATTCTCTAATCCTTTCACACGAAAATGAGTCCCAGGCGATCTGACCCTGGCTGCAGAACCGCGAGAAAAACTCCACGAAAGTAGGGCAAAGCAACCCGCGCTCGAAGTGGTCTGAGACAGGAACGACAAGGAGTAAGTAACAGAAAGAATAGTAATGTATTAAGGACACCAAACTAAGAGCACCGTTCTACCAATTTTCGAAGTCCACTTCGATATGTGTGAATTTGCGAGGTGGCCAAAAGTGAGCTCGTTGACCAGGAAGAAAAAGTAAGACTTCCGCCACTTCTCATCTTTCTCAGGAAGGTCGTCGAAGACCTTCAGTCCGGAAAGCGGACTTACGTAGAGCGTGCCCTTGGTGCGACCTGTCTTCACCGTGTACACTTGAAGAAAGTCGGCCAGGGATAGTTTGTAGTCAAACTCTTCCCCCAGAGTTTGAAGACACATGACGGTTCGGACAAAGTTCGGGCACATCTGGGGGAGAGCAAAGCCCAGTTCGAACATCATCTTCACGATGAGTTCGGGAAGGGGAAACGACAGACCACACGCGGAGAAAAATATCTTGAACGCGCAATAGTACCCCGGGGGAGGATTCTCCGGAGACTCGTGAACCTTCGGGAACCTAATCTCGATCTCCGAGGGAATCCCAGTGGATCCCCTAATCTCGGCTATATTCTCCGCCGAGAGAATTGATGGCGGGTGAGGGCCAAAAACGCCTGGAATCAGGGGTTTTGTGGGTTTACCCGACGAGGATTTCGGAGGAGACATTCTTTTCCGGGAAGTTAGTGAAGAACGAAGGAAGAGTAAAGGTTTTTTCCGGCGAAAGTAGAGAGGTTTACGGGAGAAAAGAGAGAAAATCTAAGAGCACAAAAACATAAACACGATTGAAGATTAAGGGTGAGAGAGAAGTCGAGGATTACCTTTATACACGGCACCAGAAAGCAATGATTGCCTGGGGAAGTGAAAGGTCTCGCACCGTTTCTTTTCTCTCTTATAACCAACACGCCACCTAGTGGGCCCCGAGGCTTGTTCGGGAAGGCAAATCCCATCATTACCTCAATCAAATCGTGGAGATATGGGGGAATATTCAGTTTCCCGAAATTGATCGCTCGAAGGTTAAAAGTCCCCCGAACTGTTCAGCTCGGGAGACTTGGGGGGCAACTGTTGTACCCACGATCTGCCATCTCGGGTAATAGGCAAGAGGGCCTAGGCCGGGCTTGTCTAATGGGCCGAAAGCATGTTACCGATCGGCCCATCAGGCCCGGAGAAAGAAAGAGAGCGCGGAGACGCTTCATGCTGGCCAGCTCGCAGCTCGGGCCCGGTCAAAGATTCCTACATTCAAGAGGATTAATTAGTCCGCGCAAATCGTGTCTTATTAATTATGCATTAATTGGGTAATTAATTGGTCGGTATAAATATGTAAGGGGGGTGTCACTTGTAAGGATCGAAGACTTTTTCCATCAACAGCAATACAAATTCAAACTCTCAAACTCTCTTTCAATTCAGTTTGGAACTTTTTTACGGCGATAAGCTCCTCCACATTTAAATCACTTCGGAAGGAGAAGCTCATTCTCAGTTCTCACAGTTAGGTTGTTAGTGAGTATGTATGTGGTTAAGAAGTTAGCTTCCAAGATAAGTTGTTTTTTTTTTCTTTGTAGTGAAGCCGAATAAAATATCTAATGAAATTATTTCTTAAAATATTTTATGAACTTATTTTACAATCACGTTTTTATTCAACATAAAGTACTCTGATTCTAAAACATATTTTCATTTTATTTAGATGTCAACCACAAAATCTTTCTTGTCCACTCAATTCTTGTTAAAATTTTCTATGAAAAGATTGTAACTTAAAAATACCATAACTAATACGATCTGAATGTAAACATACTGTTATAAAATAAAAAGAAAACGGGTGCGTTTTATATTTTTAGAATAAACTAGATTTTAACCCGCTTTATTATTTATATTTTATATTATATTTATTTGTTAAATATTGGATGTTTTGCAAATAGAAAAATAACTAAATTTTTCGGCCGTTTGTATGGCTAAATTTTTATATTAATTTTTTAATTCGCAATATTGATGACCATTTCTTTGTTATATTTAGTTCGTTTTGTTTATTTTTTGAGATTCTATTTTGATTTTTAATTATTATAACAAAAAATAAGAGATCTAAATATATAATAAGTTACTTATACGCTAAGATTAAGTCACATTTTTCTAATGATTTAATTATTTTACACAATCTTAGTTAAATCAACTTAATTTTATATGTCAAATATTCTAATATTAATAGTGTTAACAGATAATAAAATGAGAATTTGCAACATCCGTGTTCCGCGATTATATTTTGGGTTGTGTTGAATAAATCGAAGGAGTGGAATTTAATTAATTTTGGTTTAATTATCGATTTAATTAAATCTTAGTTTAATTTAATTAAACCGAAAGCCCTAGATTTTTTTGAAAGTGTCGCCTCCTTCTCCTTTTTGTGGATTGTCGACACTAGAGTCTCAGAGAAAGAGAGAGCTTTGGTCGATTTGGTGTGAAGGAGAAGGAAAGCGAAATCAACAAAGTTTTATCTTACAGAGAAGGAGAAGGAGCAGAATTGTTAGGATTTGGGAGGAAATAATTTCGACATATTAAATCGTTGTCAAAGGTAACGAAATTTGGTAGAGTTATTCTCAAGTATTTCATCGTCATTATCATTTTTACAGAAGTGGATTTGGATTTAATCTCGATGAGTTATTGGCAGTTTCGTGAGACACGTTTTCTCAGACGCGAGTTGGGACCATCGGGGATTGTAACTGAGATCGTAGTCTCGTCTGCTTTCCGATCGGCGCGATATTTTGTGGGAATGTTCGTGACGTCTAGGGTTAGCTTTTCACCGGAGAGATTTGATAGTTAACAGTTGGTTTTCATTTTATGATTTCGTCTTTAAGACTGTTCTTTTCTGATGTTTCTGTCCAGTGTGCTTTAAGGTTGCCTTTGGTTGTGTGACTTGTTGTAGGATGTTGGTAGGCTGTTGCAGACGCAAGGAGAGTTTCTCCTTGTTGTTTTTGTTGTTAGAATCAGCTTGATAAGGTGAGTGCGTGACCATGAGCTTATCTAAGCGATTGGGTTTTATGAATTGTTGTGTGATGATATGTGTAGGTGTGGTGAATGTGTTCTTGGGTGTTTTATTATAATGACTGGTTTGTTATGTTTTATTTGTGGTTGTACTCTTGATTTGCTTGTGTGTATAGCGCGTAGATGGGAGGATCGCCTCATTGGATATTTCTGGTAAAACTCATATATCTCATTGTGTTTGTGGTGTAGTTACATGTGTAGTGTGGAATCATGGCAATGAGGAGGAGGATGATCTAGGGTCTCAGTTATTGTGTTGTATTTATGTTATTTTGTTGTTGGAACCTTTTGAGAAGCATGTTAGGATGATGGTTTTAATTGGTTATAATTGATATGGTATTTATATTAAATTGGTTTTGGTTTGATTTGTCTTCTGCTGTGCATGTTGATTTGTTGTTGGTTTGTAGGTTGGTTATAATTAAGTATTATAGGGTATTTAGTTATATTATTATTTTTTTTTTAAATGGGTGGGGTTGTTTCAAGAATTAACCCGTGTTAGAACAAATTTAATGATATATTATTAATTCTAACATGTCTTTTTTATAACTCATCTACTATATAACCATATTATATAGTATTTTAAACTTTTTTAAATTTTACATATTCGTAAAATTTTAAAATTTTATTAAGTTTATATATATTAATTATAATATTTAAATAAATGTGGATTGAAGTTCTTCTTACAGTAAGAATCAAAGCTCAAATGTTTTGGAAAACAAACTGAGAATCAAATTATTGTTTTCTTTGTTTGCAAAGAATTCCGAGATAAAATATCTTCAAAACACAATAGAAGGTGTGCTGTAAATTTTTGGGATATTCTTAAAAATGCCCCTTTTAGTGAGCTTCTTTTTAAAACTACCCTCTTGAAGAAACCATTTTTAAAACTACCCCTATCTTAATATAAAATGACAATTTTATCCTTAATGATTCTAAACCTAATTTTTTGCCTCACTCTCCTTCTATTCGGCGTCTTCAAACTCCTTCTTCAATATCTTTCTTCTTCGATCTCTCTTCCTCTTTGCGCAATCTCTGCTTCTCTGCGATCCTCCTCTTTGTATGTCGCCCAGATTCGTCCATAGAAGCCGATGAATCGTTGTCTGTGCTGGAAGGTCACTTCGTTACCAGTTCAGATCCCTATTTTTTTCCATATTCGATTGATATTGCGAAGAAGATGAAGGTACAAATTCCAATTTAAAACTCGAATCCCTAAATCCAAGTCATGACTCGTTCTATTCCTTGAGGTGCGATTCCAACACTATAATACCATGCGGTCTCTGTCTTCGAGTAATTAAGTTTGGGATCCATTGATTGGTGCTTAAAAATATGATTTGTTGCTTCGTTGGGATGTCTCTGCTTTTGAATTGATCATGGGATCATTACATCATTTGCAGATTATGTTCTTAATTTATAGTGTTGAATTCTAGATTATGATTTTTTTGTAGGATAAGTTCATCACATATTAAAGGCTATGTGAAGACATGTGATGATGAGATTACTGAAACTTCAGTTGTGCTTCATTCTTTTAAGGTAAGAAGTTACAAGGATATAGATTGAAGAGGACTGTGGTGACTGGTGAAGCAAGGAGCAATGGTTGGATCTAATAAAGTTCCTTTGAATTAGACGTCACAAGCCGGATTTGTGCATCGTGTAAGAGAGAAGATATGTAACAGTGACTTTTCTTGTTGTGGGTGATTTTGCAGATACCCAAATTGTCAATTTTGAACAAAGTTTTGACCCCTATTAAGGATATCATGTACCCACACAACAATTTTTTCTACTTTTGACCTTGGCTTTGTTTCTCATCTATTTTTGATATGTAAACTACACATCTAGCTTCTGAATTAATACTTTTGGTCTTACTAATTAAGTTTTAAAACAAAATCTGGAAATTAGTTTTGGGATTCATGTCTTCCTGAATACAATTTTTAGATATAATTCATGGTTGTTTTAATGTCTAGAGTCGGGAAATAATTGGAGTTCATGGTTCAAGCAAGAAGTTATTGTCATATACAATAAAACCATGAAGTTTTTAGAAGGTTTTAAAAAGATTGTAAAACTTTTTAAAAGAAAATTAGAAACCTTTTAAAACCTTGTGAAATCTTTTAAAAGCTTTTTATAAGGATTGTAAAACCTTTTAAGAACTTTTTAAAACCTTTTTAAAAACCAATATAAGACTTTTAAAAACCAATGTAAAATTTTTTAAAACCTTTTTAAAAACCTTTTTAAAAACCTTTTAAAATCTTTTAAAAGCCTTGTAAAATCTTTTAAAAGGTTTTCAAAAGATTGTAAAATCCTTTTAAAATTTATAAAGATTTAAATCCTTATAGAAACTTTGTAGAAACCTTGTAATTTTTTTTAAAAAAGCCTTTTAAAATCTTTTTATAAAGATTATAAAACCTTTTAACATCTTTTTTAGAAACCTTTTAAAACCTTGTGAAATCTTTTAAAAGGTTTTTATAAGGATTGTAAAACCTTTTAAAAACCAATATAAAACTTTTAAAAACCTTTTCAAAAACCTTTTTAAAAACCAATGTAAAACTTTTTAAAGCCTTTTAAAAACCTTTTAAAATCTTTGAAAACCTTGTAAAATCTTTTAAAAGGTTTTCAAAAGACTGTAAAGTCCTTTTAAAAATTATAAAGATTTAAATCCTTATAGAAACTTTGTAGAAACCTTGAAATTTGTTTTTTAAAAACCTTTTAAAATCTTTTAATAAAGATTGTAAAACCTTTTAAAATCTTTTTTAAAAGGTTTTTATAAGGATTGTAAAACCTTTTAAAAAACCTTTTAAAAACCAATATAAAACTTTTAAAAACCTTTTAAAAATCAATGTAAAACTTTTTAAAACCTTTTTAAAAACCATTTAAAAGCTTTTTAAAAACCTTTTAAAATCTTTGAAAAACCTTGTAAAATCTTTTAAAAGGTTTTCAAAAGATTGTAAAATCCTTTTAAAAATTATAAAGATTTAAACCCTTATAGAAACTTTGTAGAAACCTTGTAATTAAAAAAAAAAAACCTTTTAAAATCTTTTAAAAACTTTGTAAAATGTTGTTAAAGGTTTTTATAAATATTGTAAAACATATACAGAAGGAATGTTCTCTCTCATAATGTAATTACGTTCTACAGTTAATATTTTAAGTTCAACGAATACACACAACACACAAATACTTGTTCTGTCTTTTACAAATATACGTGCAAGTATTATCATGAACTGCAGTTCCTCTTTAAGCTCTCTCATGATTGCAGCTCTTAGATCCTCACCTTCGTCAATTCCACTCTATCAACATCAATACAAAATAAACAATTCAATTTAGTTCAACTCCTCCAAGTCTTCTAAGAACGCAAGAACATTAAACAACCTCATCAGAGAAGAGATGAGCTTTTGCAGCCAGAAAACTTCTCTCTCTTCCTCCACTAGAGGTTCCAATTCTAAGCACTTCAGCTCAAATTTCTTTCAACTCTTCCTCCAATTTTTGTAGTGTCAATTCCTCATCCTCTTTCTTTTCTGACATCTCATTAAGTCTCTTCTCCCACCAATCCAATTTATACTAAAGCGACAATAAGTGTAAGCTTAAGAATACAAACATGACCATCATATGAGGCATTTCAACAATCATATAGAATGCAAATCTTTAAGTACACAATGGAAGCAGATCGAGATGCCACAAAAGCAAAAGAGGGCTTGCAAAGAAAGCAAATTTTGCACAAAGTGATTATCAGAAATAAGGATTCCTAACGCATCCATTCATGAACACTTCAAGGCCTTACTCTCAACAAAACTTGTGTTAATACATAACTTCAATTAGTCTTAACTCTTAAGAACTGCTCGACAAAACAAGAAACAAAACCAGATTATATAGAAATAGCGTTAAACCAATAACTGAAAGCTAGTTTTGATTATATATTAAAAACAACACCACAATTCAAAACATGCTCTTCTCCTTGCACTCCATTACTCCATTTCTTAGCTCTGTTTTTTTCTTTTCACCTCCACGTGTCAACTCCACTGCAAGTCTGGCCTTCACTCATCCCTTCACCATCCACAAAACTGTAACTTTATCGATTCAAAGAAGGAACTCAAAAAATAAATATACTAAACTACTTAGATATCCAAACCTGTTTCATATATAGCTTCTTTGTAATGGCCAAATGTGAAGTTGATATTCCCATCAATGAATCACCTTGAGCATATTCCTCACTTGGGCTTCCTTAACGTACCTTATATTTATCAAGAAGAAGTGTGTTTTTCAACACACATACACAAAGACGCATGTGGATTCTCGCTTTTGTGTTTATTATAGGAAATAGAGGAATAAATAATTTAGGATCAAATACTATCAATGGACTTCTCAATCTATACACACTAACAGTTCATGAATAAAACTTACTTTCCAGTTTCCAGTGAACATAAAAGATTGGTAATATTAGAAACATAATCAACAAATTACAAAAATTAAGCAATCAAAGTACTTCCAACAACCAATTCAGTTCCCAGAAAATTCAACAAATTCCAGCAAGATCTATCACCTATAAGTCTGAGGAGGACAATATTTACAAACCATCATATGATAAACACGAAGCTAAACATGATCGCTTCCCAATTCTAGCAACGACGAGTAACGATTTGCTCGATTTTAATAACGATGAGATCGACAAATCACAACGACGTTTTTAGATCTAAGAAGGAGAAGAAGAAATAAAGAAAGAAAGAAAGAAACGGTGATGGCGAGTTCCCGATTTTAACGACAGGGAGATTGACGACGGCAACATCTGAGAATAAGATTAAATCGGTGATGGTGAGATCTGAGAAAAAGAAGGATTCACAAAATAGACATAAGGGTAGAATAGGCATTGTAAATTAAAAGAGGGTGAAATTAAAAATAGCTTAGAAAAGGAGTATTTTAAAAAGAGGGCATCTGAAAAGGGCATTTATAAAAAATTCTCTTTTTATATTGTGTTTTTTATGGTTAACAAATTTATTATCAAGCACAATTTATTACAATGGTTTAACATTCTTAAACTGCAATCTCAAAAATAAACCTTCCAAAATCTTAATTCCAGATAAAACAAAACAAAAGTAACTATGCCATGAATATGAGCTCACATATTCAATTCGC
This sequence comes from Camelina sativa, assembly GCF_000633955.1. Lineage (NCBI taxonomy): Eukaryota > Viridiplantae > Streptophyta > Magnoliopsida > Brassicales > Brassicaceae > Camelina > Camelina sativa. The sequence goes on from NC_025704.1 coordinate 16,434,547, forward strand.
AGTTTAGTTCATAAAATAACTCAGTAATAGATCTAAAGCAAACACCATTGAGCTAAATCCTATAATTCCATATCAATTTGGACAATGTTCACAAGCCAGAACTTGTTTACATTATAAAGTTTCCAACTTTATTCATAATCTTCAATCACCTAACAAATAATTACTCCGAAAGTGTCAAATTTCCCTTCTACCCTCGAATCATGGCAAATACCGAATTCGTAACGAGATTCAGTCGGAAAAACTCAAAATTTCTCTTCTACCCAAAACCACAAACACAAAGATAAATCAGAAAAAAAAAACTCATAAAAAGTCTTAGTTTCGAAGATAACAGCACATTTTATTTTCCACATGATCTACAGTCTCGGCTTTTGCTTAACTCGATAGAATTCGAATAAAAAAAATAGAAAGAGGCAGCTGCTAGAAGGGGGAATTTTTTTATTTAGATTTATTAGACCATCTACATCTCATCGTTCTCTCAAATAATACATTTTAATTATTTTTTTAATATTATTATATATTTAAGTAATAAATTTGAAAAAAGAAAATAATAAACCTATTAGAAACTGACACATGTCCTCTTTGTCCACAGAGTCGATTTTTACGATTCTAGAAGAAGAAACGCTTCTCAATTTTTATCTTTCTTTATTATTATTTTTTATTTTTTAATTAATCTATATTATTAAAAGGGATGTATTTTTAATAAAAAGACATAGGGTTAGAGATTATTATAATGAAATGCCACTCAAATTGGAATAAGAATATGTATAATCCTTGAAGCCAAACAGATTAAATTTAAAATTAATTAGAGCCAAACAGATTACAGTTATAAATGCATATCCGAACAGAATTTTTAAAAAACAAATTTTAATCAATTTCGTTTGATATATATATAAGGAAATCAAAAATTAATTCTACATGCCATATAAATAGAACCGATAATTATTCAATATCTTTGGAAGCTGTTTAAAGTTTGCTTCCATAATGAAAAAATTATAATCCAAATTATCTATATTAACATTTTTTAAGTACATTTTGTGTTATGCCCTTTTAGTTCTATTTATTTAAAAAGTTTTTTACAACATTAACCCCTAAAAAATTTCCAAAAATAGCATTGCACATAAACTCAATTACTAAAACTTCTTAAATCGACCAAAATTTATTATCTTTATTGCCATAAAATCTTGGCAACATCTATACATTTCGATTTTTCCAAAAATATCTCTAACCATTAAAGTTTATTCCCATAAAATTTCCAAAATTATATTTAGAGATGATATAATCTCTCAAATTTAAATGATATCTTGATACTGCATAATAATTTTTACGGATATAATTCTTTCACGGGTTAAATCTAAAAAACATTAAACTTAAGGATTAAATTTAAAAATATTAAAAATTGAAAAATATAATAATATAAAAATAGTTCTTTCACGGGTTAAATCTAAAAAATACTAAAAATATAAATTTTAATAGCCATAAAAAATTCAATACGGTAAAAATGTAACATTATTATAAATAAAATTAAATAGTTGTTCTGTCATGTTAGCATATATACAACTGATCAAATTTTAGAATTAACAATCAAAATACAATTATACAATCTTAAAAATTAAACAAAAGAAACAAAACAAATACAATTTTTAAAAAATTTAGTTTTTTTTTTTGTTATAAAATATTATCCCGCGGGTTAAAATCTATTAGTACTCCTAAAAGAAACTACCATTGGCCATGCTCTTATGTCTTTTTAAAAAAAAATTATTTGAGAAGATATACGACTTGAAAAATATATGTTAATATTGATTTTTTTTAATTGGGTTGTGAATATTTTTTAATTTGGGTTAAAAAATTATTTAGAAGAAAAAATTCCTTAACCAACACGCAAAAGAAAATGAAAATTTTAGAGTAAGTCTACCTCATTTTATTAAACGTCTATGATTATGAGCCATTGCTTTAGAAATATTTCTCTCATAAATCGGTAAATCAGGGAAAGCGATGAAGATGTTCATATAATTTGGTTGTACGTTAGGCTGCTAACTGTTAAACGACATTGTATCACTTTATTTAATTTATTTGGGCCATATGAATATCGAAACCCAGTAGGAAAGGCTGTCTTGATGGTTCGACATGTGTGGAACATAATTCAATTTTTATTGGCAGTATATGATGTGCTGTATTAATGTTATAATTTGATAAGGTAGAGTTTTTTTACTGATGTGTCAGTCTCTGCTTCAATGTTGAAGCTGAGGTGTCAAGCTCTGGAGAGAAACACTCCATCTTTTATTGTATTGATTAGTATGTCACATGGTTACTAATTACTACTAGATTATAATTTACGGTACACCGTGTGCATATAATTTTTATTATTATTTATGTTTTATATTGTATTTGTTTTTTAAATATTGGATATTTTGTAAATAGAGGAATAACTAAATTTTTCGGCCATTTGTATGACTAAATGTTTTTTTTTTTAACCCGTAATATACTTCATGACCATTTGTTTGTTATATTTAGTTTTTTTGTTTATTGTTTGAGATTCTATTTTGATTTTTAATTATTTTTACAGAAAATAAGGGATCTAAACACATAATAAGTCATTCATACGCTATGATTAAGTCACATTGTTCCTAATAATTTAATTATTTTACACAATCTTACTTAAATCAACTTGATTTTATATGTCATATATTCTAATATTAAAAGTGTTGGAAAATAATACAATGAGGATTTAACCCATGTTAGCACAAATTTAATGATATTTTATTAATTCCAACATGTCCACTTTTGAAACAACGTTTGTATGTGTGGGTGATTTATGATGAATGTATGTAATGGTGAGATATGAATGAATGGATGGTAAGGTGTTTCAATTCCCCTTATGCAGTTGCAGTATAAGAGGTGTCAATCCTATCTGAGTGTCTAAGAACAATTCAGACATGAATATGAGACTAAGTCAAGCCAAATGTAAGGGTTGTTTGTCACTAACAATCCTATGATGAAAATGCAAAATGCAGAAAGTAAACTACAAGAACTAGATGCTAAATGTAAATGGAACAAAACGATTATGACTTATATGAAGCTAGAACAGAAATAGAAACTACAATAAATAAACTAATGCAAGACAATAATAAACAGAACAATAAGTAAATGCAACAGAAATGCAAATAGAATGAGACTAGAGATAAGACAGGACAACTACAAATCATAAACCAAAGTTCTGGGGAAGAACTCGAGCAAGCACTCGATCGAGTGTAGATCGAGTGCAGGGTCGAGCTGGACTAAACGC
>NC_025704.1:16439710-16440185 GCF_000633955.1 Camelina sativa
TTTTTCTTTCTCTTTTTCCTCTTTTCCTTTCAAAACAGCCAAGTCCCAAACCCAACAAGTGAACCACCTAGTCCTATCTAGTTTGAAAAATGCAAACTAGAACTACACAAGGTTTTACTCTTGTCAGTTCAAACCTAACACTTTCTACCAAGCTCAATCCCAAAAATAGGCCTCACACACACAAGAATAAACATGGCTTGAAAGAAGGGTTGGTTAAGGGGTAGGGGAACTGATTTTAAAGGTTTAATCAGCTACTTGGATCAACAAGAGTGGTAAAAAGGAGAAAGATGATCCAAATATGTATATGGTATCCATGAGCTTAAAGCAATGCACACATTGATAATTAAAATTCAATATTAGGTTCGNCAAGTTGAATGAGTTGTACTTAAAGACTTTAGACAAGCATATCACAACCTTTACTGATTTGAGCCTAGGATATCCACATGCATTCAAATCAACAATTTCCTTTAACATT
>NC_025704.1:16442772-16445364 GCF_000633955.1 Camelina sativa
CTTTCTCCTCTAAGTGGAACCTTAGCAGCTTGAAGGATTGGAGTAATGATGCCTCCAATGGTAAGTGCTCCTCTTGACCCTTTGTTTTCCAACTTTCCTACCCAACTTCTCAATTGAATTTTGTGGTCAATGAGCACCATTCCTAGGTCAGTCTCCACTGTGCTGCTNATAAAGCTGCCTCTTTGACAACCCACAAGATTCTGCTTCTCCATCATCCCCTAACTCTTCTTCTTCACTTTCTTCCTCACTCTCATTTTCACTCTCCTCTTGCTCAACCTCAACTGCTGGCCTCTTCCCTTTGGCCTTGTGTCTCCTCATGAACTCATTGAGAGTTGGCTCCCTTTCTTCCTCACTTTCAGTCCTCTCAGGATCTTCCTCAACTGACTCTCTCCTTGGACACGGCATCTGGCTCGACCGACTGCTCGAACCACCACTCGGTCGAGTGCATGATCGAGTGGGGCGTCGAGTTGTCTTTCCAGCTTCTCCTCTTGATTCAAGGCCAGCATCACGACGTTCCATGGCACTTGCAGCGGTTTGTTGAGACTTCCTGGTGATCTTTGAAGACATTTTCAAAAAGAACTGAAGGGAATAGACTCAAAGCTCAAAGTTAATAGGTTAGTGACCCAAAAACTTGAAAGAACAAAGCTTGAGCAAAAGATGAACTTGAGAGAGATTTTAAAACTTGAATTTAGTTGTTTTGAGCAAATGAGAGAGTGTGAGAGGTATAATCTCGTGCAAGCTCTATATAAAGAAGCTAAGGGGACAAGGAGACAAGGGTGGAGCGTCCATACCATTCAAATTTGAATTGGGAATCTTTGACCTACTTTTTGCTGCCACTCGACCCCACACTCGACTGTACACGGTCGAGCACCTTGACCAAATTTTGAAATTTCAAAATTTTTCTTCTTTGTCTTCCCTCCACTCGATCGTTCTAGAAAATTCATGATCAAATGGGCCTTACTTCTTTTCCAGCTCCGTCGAGTACCTCTCGTGGGCTGGTCGAGTGGGCTTGCATTTCTCCTTCTCCAAGTCCAAATCTCTCCTTACCCATCTACACTTATATTAAAAGGCCTGTCCAACACAAATATAAAAGAAAACACATCAAAACTACAAGGAAATTAAACCATATTTACAAAGGATACCTTAGGGACTTCCTCCCTAGTGAGCTTGTTTAAAGTCACTAAGCTTGACTTTAGTTTCCTTCTTAGACTTGGTCTAGGTACCAAGGAGGTGATGAAATCCTCCCTGGAACCTCTTGGTCACTGTGAAGTTGATCCTTGATCACCTCACCCTTAGCACACAAACCATATTTCTTCTTAATTTTGAGCCTTGGTCTTGCTTTCTTCAAAGACCTCTTGTTCAGCTTAACTTGGAGATCCTCAACCATACTAGTCAGCTCTTGAACTGACCTCTTAAGCTTCTCCACAGAATCCTCTTGAAGTGAGAGCTCAGCCTTTGGAGTTGCTTTATCACTTAAGACCTCTTGACCACCTTTGTCCTTGATAGTAAAAGGCTGATCATCTATGGTAGGAAGGTTGGTTGGGTTATAGATGTTGAACTTCATAACTATACCCTCTGCAATATTCAAGGTCACAAGACCTTCCTTGACATCAATGACTGCTCCAACAGTGGCTAAGAATGGCCTCCCAAGGATGATTGGATCTTCAGGTTCCTTGTCCATCTCCAATACCACAAAATCTGTATGAACCCTTGCCTTCCCTATCTTGAGTGGGACATTCTCCAACCTTCCAACTACTTCTCTGTTTGACCCATCAGCTAGGCATACATGGAGGTTGGTGGATTTGAAATCAGTTCTCCCAAGCTTTTGAGCTATGGAGTATGACATCACACTAGTTGAAGCTCCCAAATCACAAAGGCATTGGTTGTAGTGGAGGTAACTGATTGTGCAAGGCAGATAGAATGGTCCTGGATCCTTAAGCTTAATTGGGATGATCACTCCTCCAAGGTTCTCAAGATCCTTCTCATCTTGAGCTTGATCCTTCTTCTTTGACATATCAAGCAAAAAATCTTTATAGAGAGGATAAGGTTCATACTGTTCCAAGGCAGGTCATCTCTCCTCTTCTTGATAAGCAATGATGATCTCTTGTATAGCCATCACTTCCTTTTGTTTCTCAACCACAGCTTCTTCCTTCAAAGCTTCCTCATCCTTTTGTTGCTTAGCCAACATCTCCTTTTTCTCAATTATTTCCCTTAATTCCTTGATCCTTTGTGCTTTGAAACATACTGGGAATGGTAGAGGTGGTTTGTAAGCAGGAGGAATGTACTTAGCAGGTTTAACAGCTCCTGATCCTTCAGCTCGATCGACCACTCGATTAGGCACTCGGTCGAGTGCTAGCTCGAGTACCTGGTCGAGTGCAATGTCGAATTCAGATTTCTCTGCACAAACTTCACTCAAAGCTTCAATAATTGACCAATCCTCCCCATCTTGAACATCACTGTCCTCAGTGACTTCCTCATCAGAGATATGGATGGCTTTTGCAGTGAACTCCCTTGGATTTTGAACAGCTTTTCCAGGGAGTTGGTTGGGTTTAGGAGCAGAAGTAGAGGCAATGTTGCTCTCCATATACTTCA
>NC_025704.1:16446825-16450039 GCF_000633955.1 Camelina sativa
AGGAGGAATGTACTTAGCAGGTTTAACAGCTCCTGATCCTCCAGCTCGATCGACCACTCGATCAGGCACTCGGTCGAGTGCTGGCTCGAGTACCTGGTCGAGTGCAATGGCGGATTCAGATTTCTCTGCACAAACTTCACTCAAAGCTTCAATAACTGACCAATCCTCCCCACCTTGAACTTCACTGTCCTCAGTGACTTCCTCATCAGAGATATGGATGGCTTTTGTAGTGAACTCCCTTGGATTTTGAACAGCTTTTCGAGGGAGTTGGTTGGGTTTAGGAGCTGAAGTAGAGGCAATGTTGCTCTCCATATACTTCACCCTAGAGCTGAGACCTTCAAACTTCATGTTAAGATCATTATACTGGGATGTGAGCCTTTGATTCACCTCAGCAAACTGTTTGGCTTCCTCAATCTTTCCTTGTGTTTGCCCAATCAACAATTGTTGCATCATTGATCTTAAGTCTTGTTCTTGGCCTTGGCTAGTCTGAAACCCTGGTTGGGGACACAACTGAGGCTGGAACACTGGATGTTGTTGTTTGGGGACATAGTGTTGTTGCTGTTGAGGCTGTTGAGGTGGATAGACTTGGTCTTGTGGATTAGCCACATTGGTACTCCTATAAGAGAGATTGTTGTTCTTGAAACCTCCTTGGTTGTAGCCTTTGAATCCTCCCTGGTTTTGCATGTAGCACAACTCAGCAAATTCAGTCTCCCCTTCTTGAACTGGAATCTCTTCTTCACCAATGAAGTGAATAGACTTTTGTTGGCTAAGAAGGATCTTGTCAAGCTTCTCATTGACCATCTTCAAGTCCTTCTTGTACTTGTCCTCTTGATCAGTTGATGATGACCTTATGGTTCTGTCATAGTCCTCATTATAGTTGCCATCTGACTGAGCAAGATTCTCAACTAATTCCCAGCCTTCTTCCACATTCTTGTTGAGGAAGTTGCCATTAGAAGCTGTGTCAAGAAGCATCCTTATCTTGGGAAGCACTCCTCTATACAATGTACTCAAGAGTGACTCATTGCTGAAGCCATGATGAGGACATTGAGTCTGAAATCCTTTGAACCTCTCCCAAGCTTCACAAAAGCTTTCATTGTTTCTTTGAGCAAACCCAGAAATTTCATTCCTCAATCTAGCAGTCCTTGCATTTGAGAAAATTTTTGCCAAGAAAGCCTTCTTGCAAGCATCCCATGTGGTTATTGCTCCAGTAGGAAGAGTCTTCTCCCAAAGGTGTGCCTTATCTCCAAGTGAGAATGGGAAGAGCCTCAACTTGAATCCATCTTCACTCACTCCATTGATCTTTGTAAGACCACAGATTCTGTCAAACTCATCAAGGTGATCTAGTGGATCCTCCATTGGCAACCCATGGAACTTGTTGGCTTGAATCATGGAGATCAATCCACTCTTGATCTCAAAATTATTGTTTGGCACTGTTGGAGGCACAATACCAGCCCTTTGGTTGTGGGTGTTGGGTGCATCTCCAGCACCAATGTGCCTAGGTCTCTGCTCATGGTTTGCTTGTTGCTCCATGATGACTTGATCCTCTTGCTGAACTTGAACTACTCTTCTTCTCTGATGTCTCAAACCTTTTTGCAGCCTATGGATGTTGTCAAGAGGCTTTTGAAGATTGTCTTTCCCATTAGACCTTGTGTGCATCAACAGACACAAGTACAGACTCGAACAGGTACACAGTTGAGCTCAGGCTCGTGTAGGCGGTTAAGGCGACTGGGAAGTGGTGTCGAAATAGAGATGGCTTCTGACTANCTCTTGATCTCAAAATTGTTGTGTGCTACTGTTGGAGGCACAATACCAGCCCTTTGGTTGTGGGTGTTGGGTGCATCTCCAGCACCAATGTGCCTAGGTCTCTGCTCATGGTTAGCTGGTTGCTCCATGATCACTTGATCCTCTTGCTGAACTTGAACTACCCTTCTTCTCTGATTGCCCAAACCCTTTTGCTTCCTATGGATGTTGTCAATAGGCCTTTGAAGATTGTCTTTCCCCTTAGACCTTGTGTGCATCAACAAATGCGAGTACAGACTCGAACAGGTTCACAATTAAGCTCAGGCTCGTCTAGGCTGTCAAGTCGACTGGGAAGTGGTGTCCAAATGTACACGGCTTCTGACTCGATCAAGTGCTCGATCACTGCTCGGTCGAGTGGTGGTCGAGTGACTGGTCGAGTGGTACCTGAAATGGAACTTCAACCCAGCAACAGAAGATTCAAGTGTATAAACGAACTTAATCTTAGACTAATATGGATCCTAAATGTCACAAAAACACACTCAAATGGGCAACGGCGCCAAATTGAAACAAGGTTTGTATGTGTGGGTGATTTATGATGAATATATTTAATGGTGAGTNGGGTGATGAATGAATGATGATGAATGTATGCAATGGTGAGATATGAATGGATGGATGGATGGGTGTTTCAATTCCCCTTATGCTGTTGCAGTATAAGAGGTATCAATCCTAAATGAGTGTTTGTGAACAATTAAGATGTGCATATGAATCTAAGTTAAGACAAATGTAAAGATTGCTTGTCATTAACAATCCTAAGATGAAAATATAAAGATGCAGAAAGTAAACTACAAGAACTAAGAACTAAATGCAAATGAAACCGAATGATTGTAACAGTAATGAAGCTAGAACAGAAATAGAAACTACTATGATGACCTAATGCAAGACAATAATGAACAAGACAATGAGTAAATGAAACAGAAATGCAAATAGGAATGAAACAGGACAATCACAAATCATAAACAAGAGTTCTGGGGATGAACTCGAGCAACCACTCGACCGAGTGTAGGTCGAGTACAAGGTCGAGCTGGATTAATCCGGGAAACAGAGCAACACAATAAAAACAGAGCAATGCAAGAACGAATTAAACAACAAGCAAGCAACAAGATTAAGACTTTAAAATCAATAAACAAAGAAGGCCTTGAGGAGGGATTCATGGGCTCAACTAATCATTGTGGTTATCTAACTTGGTCAACAAATCTCAAGCAAACTTTGAGCTAATCTCTAGACATATAAATCTAAGACAAGTTTCTTCCACTCTCATGGCAAGAAACAATCAAACCTATGCAATTCTAGACTTGTTCTCACACAGTAAAGAATCTACACAAGCAGGCATTAAGCAATACATCTCAAACCAAACAAGACCTCTAATCTCTTAGCAAGCCTAATGGTAAGCTCTAGATCTAGCCTTATCTATGCT
>NC_025704.1:16451230-16474031 GCF_000633955.1 Camelina sativa
AAAATATGCAAATGCAATGCAACTAAACTCTAATGCATGATTGGTCCTAAAGCTATGCAATAATGGTCAAAATGGATAGCAAAAGATGCAAAATATGTGAATAAACTAAGGGAAAACAAGGTAAAATATATGAACATCATCTACAAATCTCTACAATAAGGGTGTTACAATTCACACTACAAGAAACATGTATGTTGTTAGCGAGGAAAAAATGCTATCATACAAGCGTTATCGTAAATGTTGTGACATCCGCAGCTATAGTAGATATCCCACATACGATAGCGTTTTTGACATGTTTTGATAGATCCCCACATACGATAGCATTATTATAATATAACACTAATCAAATGCTATAATACATTTTTTTGTAACAGAAAATTAATGTTATTTTAACTATAGAAATATTGTAATTTGTATATTTGAATCCTGTTTTGTAGAATTTATTTAATTAGATTTAGATATATATATCATAAAATCATCTACATATATAACATTAATATTACATTAACCAAAAGAAGTCTTACATAATATCAAGTGTTACATAACATCAAGTGCCATAAAGTCTTAAATAAAATAAAACTAACATCACAATAAATAGAAACAAAATTCTAGAACATACAAAAGAAGAATACTATCCTTAGCAGACTTAGCCTTTGATACATCGTCTATACTTTCTCTTGTGGCACCATACTGTGATCACATTCTTGAACCAATCTCCTCTGCTTTGGTAGCCTCCGAGTATTTGAGATCATTCCAAAAGAAAGTTTTTGCCCATTTATCTGAAAATTTTACAAGTATCATACTAGAGTTTATGCTTGTATGTACAAAATCTATCACTAAAATAAACATTGGTCATTCTGCAACAGAAACTTTACTAATAAATTTTGAAACCATGAATTGATTTCTTTCTATATAAATCAATATAAAACCAACAACTAGAAAGAAAAAAACATGCCAAAAAAAGAAAAAAAAAACAAAGAAACCTAGAATAATTAACAAGATAATTGCATCAAGACAGCAATAGGTAAGACAATCACAAAACCTGAAGTAGCTTTGCATAATTTGGAAAGCAAAAGAATAACACAAGGTTGACAAAATAAAAAGAGTCCAGATTTCAGTTTAGTGTAAACTTACATACATACTCAATTGGGTGAAAGTCTGCAAAATTGATTAAAGCAAATGACAAAGTCACTAAATGTTCTATTCTATCTATGGTACAATCCCCAGTTCTAATAGAGGCATAAGCATCTGTAAGATTACATGAACCATCAGCAAATGGCAAGAAGACTTACAAGATTCTCGAGCTGTGGGTTATTAGTACTAGCAGATTATAGCAGAGAGGGATACAAAACTTTCAACATAAAAATTCTAGAGGACCTGAACCCAACAACCGCAATTCACACCTAAGACTGTTAACCTACAAGAAAAATATAGATAAGACAAGTAATTCTTGTTTCAGTTGCCTAAATACCATCTATCAAGAGGTATAAACCATTAATCTATTATTCCAAAGAACATCATCATACACACAAGAAGCCACCAAGCTCTACACACAGTATTTCGTCGTAAAGAGGAAAAAGAGAACACTTTTTGAAATTAGATGGTGGGTGAAAGATGATGATAAGCAGTGCGACATAGATATTATTACCTTAAAAGAAAATTGGATACATAGATATTATTTAGCAAGCACTGACCCAACAAGACCTAACGTAAAAGCAAGATAGATGAAAACATCAAACTTCTGCACTGAAGTTACTGATACAGTAAGATAACAAATGGGTGATTATCAACAACAAAATTTAAACATAAATATGTCCTGCAAAGAGATCCCAAATTGATTTTTGTCCTAAAAAGAGGTCTCAAATCGATTTGGTATAAACACCTGAAACATAAACACACAAGATTTTATTTTTTAATCAATACTACATAACCGAGGACAAGTAAACAAGAAACTTACAAGGATTAAGGGAGCCTTACTATCGATTCTCATATGCTCTAATAATAAGTTCTCCTTTTGCCTCAATGATTCGATCAGCCTAGAATTGGTAAATAAATGAGGACTGAGAAATAAGCTAAATTACTCAAAAGAAAGGAATGAACACAAACAAAGCAAGCTTAACAAACCTTAAGCTTATAAGATTTCCTCTCGACTAGATACACCTTATTGATTCCATAGCAAACTGCTAGCATCTGTGTTAAGTATCCTCTCCCAGCGCCAAATTCAACAACCGCAGACACACTATTATCCTTTTTTCTTCGACATCAGTTTAGCAACATTCCACGTTTTTGATGCACCTCTTCAATGCACCAAACTTTTTGAGAACAGGATTTTCACTCAGCCTATCAATTCCCTATGAAGTTGTAGTACAAAGGGTTATCAATCCAAATGGTTGTGATGTTAGTAGATAAGATATGATCAGAACAATGCAAGTCAAGCCAAGCAATAGTAAGGGTGTTTCTTTTGACTATCAACCTAAAGTAAATAAATAGGAGATGAAACATGAGCCACACGGCCTAAGCACACGATGCAAGCATTCGAGTACAAGATCGAGTGGGTAGTCGGATAACAGGAAAAAATCAAGAACACAAAGATGAACAACTCGAAGATATACACGAGGCTGGTGATCGAGTACTAGTTCGGGTAACGGGTCGAGTTATGGATAAAAGCTTAAACAATCAAATACCAAAGCTCCTAAGGATTGGGTAATCGATATTCTTAATCGATTTAGAGCATTTTACAAGCCTCAAGCAATCTATTCCCTAGACAATGAATTTATAATCCTTGCTAATCCACTCTCGTGGTAGAAACAATCAGACTTAACTACTTCCTTACCCAACTCTCGTTGGAGAAACATAATCAAGTAGGCATTAAAATCAAATTCACTTTTGTCAATAAACTCCTTACTCATCTAATCTCTTAGGCTATGTGAGTAAATCTCTACCATAAGTTGATTCAGGCACTTCAACAAACATCTCTCGATGGCAAAATACCCTCGATCTGGCCTCAACCTTTTGGTCTGAAACTAGCATTAAGAACACTTATCTAGAAGGAAATTTTAAACAAGAACAATCAATCCTAAAACATTCTAATCGATTAAGAACACTCACTAACCTAACCTATCCATAGAAACTTTGTTCACTACTCAGATTTCATGATAAACAACATAAAAATACAAACAAATGAGAATTGCATTGTATTGAAAAAAGATTAAACTAATAGAATACATAATCGAAATTGAAAGGGTAGTTGAAAGAAGTAAGAATCAATTCCTAACAAAGTATGAAAATGTAAATCGCTCTCTCTCTCTCTCAGTAGCTCTCGCTCTCTGGGGTCGGCTTGCTAGGGCGAGAAAAAGGAAGGTGGTTTATATATGGAAACCCTTTTTACTTAGCTGCTCAGTTCTGCCCGAAGGTCTGCTCGAGACTATGAACGAGGTTCGAGTCGTGTGGGTGCTCGGGTAGGGTTTCGGATTGTTCTTCCTGTGTTCGGATCTTCTTCGGTCGGATCAAGATTTGGACTATTCTTCTCGCACAATCGCTCCATCGGGTACATTTTTGGGTTTTACCTCATTCTTGCCCCTTTTTGGGCTCCAAAGCACATGTTTTCATCCAAAATGGACAAATGCAACGATGCAGCACCCTAAACGGCCTAAATGCAAATTCCTAAGGTTAAGGACCTAAAATTGCTAAGGTTAGGGTATTTATAATGCAAAACATGGATGAAAAAGGGCTTCTAAAACATGTAAATTAGAGTTATCAACACCCCCAAACTTATCTCTTGCGAGTCCTTTAGCAAGGAAGTAAGAGGATGAGGTTTGAAAGTGGGGACTCATACCCTCAAAGTACTAAGCGAAGGATTCAAGCTATAGTCCTTAAAGATAGTTTAATGGTGCTAGGATCAATCAACATACTTATAAATACTTTTCTATGCTTATCACCATGTATCGATCTAGTTTATCTTCCAACTAACAGTAAAGACTTGCAATCCCAAATAACATCTCTTTCACGTTCATTAAAGTGTTTTGCGAATTCTTGCAAATGGAAAGTGAATCAAGCTCCCTCGGTTTTAAGGGTAAGGCTTTTTGGTAGGTAGGTTCCATACAATATCTTTAGGTGGCTTACTCTCAAAAGAAGGAAGGCTAGACAGTTGTGAAAAATATCTAAGATTGAGAACGATTGAGGCATACAAAGCTTAGCTCTTGATGATCTACCCTTTTCTCATTCACTTTCTTTTTATCTAACACCCTAGAACAAAACCGCCTACAACCTTGATTTTTAACTTCCCTTTTTTTCTTTACAATCCCTAAGGTTTTAACTTTGAACAGTTAGCTCTCAACTCTTTCTTTTTTTTTTTTTTTGCTATACTCCTATTTTTTCGTTTTCTCGTTTTTTTTTTCTCTTTTTTTTTAGGAGGATGTAGCAAGACTTTTCTTTCTATTTTTTTTTTTACTTAGAAACGTAGAGCTAATTAAACTGAAGCTTAGGGACTCTCTTCTTTTATTTCTCTTTTGATCCTTAACCCAACCCCAAATAAGCATGCGAACCACCATCTCTCAAAACCGAGTCTATTAGCTAGTCCAAATGGTTCTAAACTTAGCTAAAACAAGAGCCAGTTCTTTGTCGTTCTCAATACTCTAAAGGTTTCACAACCTATAGCACTATCAGAGCTGAAAAGGCCTCACTCAACAATTCACAACAAGGCTTGAAAGAAAAGGTTTGGATTCAAGGATAGAGGAAAATAATTTTGGGTTAAGCAAAAAGATTGGCAAAAATGGAGTGTTAACCCGAAATTTAGAGTTACCATGAGCAAGCATTCAAATTCCATATGCAAGATAATTTAAGTTCAGGTTAAGTCCAATAATATAGAGATGATACAATGTTCAAGCAAGTTTCACACAAGTGGAAGAAAATTTCAAAAGACACAAGGTTTTAAACAAAGATTCTTCATTTTTTTCCAGAGATTGATCAAGCAACAATGAACTGTGATTAAGGGCTATAACTTCAATCCTAAGGTTGGACTTTAAACAAGATGGTTTAAATCATTGTCCCCTAAAATGCCTATGCAACAATCCTATATGAAGCAGTCTAGACTCAATCCTAATATGCAAATGCAACTACATGAACACTTTTTTTTTTTTTTTAATTTCAAAAATTTTTGGATTTTTTATGCAAATAGATGCAGACTCAAATGAATAAAACTATATTGCAAAAATTTAAAATAAGAAACTTAAATTACACAGTCCCTTGTCTAAATAAAAGTCTGAAAAAGAAATGTGAGAATCATACAGAGAAAATAAAACAAAATGCAATGGTATAAACAATGGTGCAGATGAAGGTAGTACCCCATGGGTTGGTGAAGAAGGAGGTTGTGGCAGCCTCCATGCTCGCCAAAGTGTACCCAGGGTCGTCGCCGGCTTCAGCAGGTGTCGGGGTTAGCTCATCAGAGAGCTCGGTAATGTGTACGGACGACCTGCTTGGACCAGCATCTGAGGGGTTGATCGGGTAAGGCATTGGATACGGCATCTGGTAAGGCTGAGGGAAGGTGCCCGAGTGGTCACCCGAATGGGTGCTCGATGGTGGCATCGGATAGGGAATCGTGTAACCCGTCGGGTGAGGTGTCGGATATGCATCTGAGTGGCTTCTCTGTGACCTATCAAGTCTGATGCCATCCTCCTCTGATCGTGTCTCGTACGACGACGCCCTATGAGGTTCTGCAGGCGCTAAACCTCGGATCCCTCCTAGTGGTCCGCTCCTCCCCATCCATGTGGGTGCGTATGCTGGAGTGGGAGCTGAGGCACAACTTGCCTTGTCTTGTAGCTCCCTGATCTGACCTCCCATTACCTTGACTGTGCCGGTAAGATCTTTTACTTTCCTGGCTAGGAACTTGTTCATCCTCTTTAACCACCCGATCCTCTTGTGTGCCTCTCTCACTCCTACTGGCTGCTTTTGGGAACAAACATATTCCTCAAAGTCGTAATCCTCTGAATCTTCTTCCTATCCTTGCCTTCTTGGCTCTCTCTCTTCAGCTCCAGAATCCCCCTCAGGGTTGTACAGCACCTCTAGTGGAGGAATGAAGTCTATATTCGCTCCTAGCCGAATTTTTGTGGTCGCGACGTTGGGTAAGATCATCTGAGTAGCTCCAGCTGCTGGGTGACCGAACTTGAAGAGCAACCTTTTATTTGGCATCTCATAAGCCAAGAATCTCGCCAATGTGAGATATACAACATCCAGCCATCTCGGCTTGTGTACCACTCCCTTCAGAGGCACGTCGCAAGCCACTAGTATTGGCGTAACCAGCCCTCCTATGGAGATTTCTCCAGATCCTTCTCGCCTCTCAGTTTTCATGGCCTAGGACTTCAAATACAGGAACTGATCGAGCAAGAAAAAGACCATGCTAGTGTTTGCTACATCCCCTACTAGCTGTCTACCATCCCTAGCATTATCCAAGATTCCACAGAAGGCTATGTCTAGAAGCTGAAGCTCATGGTCAATTACATTCCCTTTTTCTTTCCTAGCAAATAGAGTGCAGGCTAAAGACTTGTGGAAATACCTTAGTACAGGGCACCTAATTTTAGCAGATTCGTAAGGATGTTTGTCCCCTATACTCAGCTATACGGACCTCATCTCCTCCTTGTCTACTTCCATAGTTTTCCCATGACCAGCCTTGAAATCATACAGCTCCTCCATCTCATGAAAAGTAAGCTGATATTCCTTGTTGCGCACTGAGAAGGTGATGAACCCGATCCCCCAACCGGGTAGCAGCTTCGGGTGGTCTTCAAATTATTGTAACTGTAGTGTGGCTAGGAAGTGAACCGTCTCCTCCTCGTATGCTTCTAGGTTGGCCCGCATCATCTGGCCCAGGTGGCACATGTCGAAGAGGAAATCGACATCTCTCATGATCCCCAACTGTTTCATCGTCTCGCGGTAAGGATAGCGAGTTCCAACAAAGCTCATCTTGCGGAGAACCTTGAACAGCCTCGCCGGTCTCTGTACTTCCCTCTGCTTCAGCCTCCTCGATGCCATCCGGGTGCATTCTCGCTTCTCTTCTTCGTTGTCAGGGCTCTCACCATCGGTGTTCTCCTCCTCTTCCTTCGCTGCTCTTTCAGCCACGTTCTCGGCCTTTTCTGAAGCCGGTCTCTTTCCCCTCGCAACCGCAGCTCTGTTCTTTGAATGGACGGTTCGGCTTTCCTCCCATCTTCCTCCTTTGGTGTCAGAGTCAACCTCCATTGGGTCGGTTACTGTTCTCTCCGACATAGACAGGTCCCTACATCGTGGAGATATGCGGATGGCACTCGCCACGGGATCGGTGAGCAAACACGGGTGTCCACATTATCAGGTGCTTGAGTATCTCCTTGGGTGGCGGATCGGGTTGGGGATTGGAAACGTCCACTCGTCATTTGGGTATGCAAAACTTCATCTCGTCCCTGGGGATCATGAGCAAGGTCGCTTCCTTCTCTGGTTCTGGCAGCGGCGGAGGTACAAGTGGTTCCTTTCTTTTTGTAGGTTCTTATCTTTGAAGCCATGGGTGAATCCTTGAAAAGAAGAAAAAGCTAAACTCGAGATAAATACGGTTAGTTCCTAAAAATCTAATAACACTCGACTTTTGGAGAGAAAATAGAAAGATGGAAGCTAAAGAGTTTTTAGGGTTGAGGGATAACTTATCGGTTTGGAATTTTGGGGGAAGGGAGTTTTGGCCCCTTTAAATAGAAGAGGCATTTGCGAGGGCTCCACCGAGAGTGGGTTAGGGTTTTGGGGAATTCGGACTTCACTCGCCACCCGAATAGGAACTCGATCAGGCGCGTCAGGTACGGATTCGGGTACAGTCTCGGGTTCCCCAAAACTTCCATTTATTATTTGCTCTTCTTTTTTTTTTCTTTTCTTTTTTTTTTTAAGAAAAATTAAAGAAAATATAAAACTATTGTAAAATCCAAATGAAACAAAAAATAAAATGGTAAAACTATCTTAAAATTAAATGAGAAGAGATTAAAGGATACCTTTGGGACTTCCTCCCAACTGAGCTTGTTTAAAGTCACTAAACTTGACTTCTCATGCTTTTCAAGCATTGTTTTTGGGATGGAGAGGTTTTAGAATCCTCTCCATTGTAGAAGAATTACTCAACGGACTCTCCGGTTCTTGTCCTGGCTCTACAGAAAAGGCAGTGTGAACTTCTTGGCAATGCTTGATTATCCTTGACATCATTTGAATGGAGAAAACCTGACCATCGATGAATGGCCTTTTTATTCCATTATTAATGTCAAATTTCATTTTGATGTGCTCTCCATGCTCAATGCTGATCTGTCCCTTTTTCACATCTATCACCGCACCTACTGTTGCCAAGAATGGTCTTCCGAGGATTAGTGGATCTTCCGGTTCCTTATCCATGTCAAGGATCATGAAATTGGTGGGAATCTCCACTCTTCCGATCCTGAGAGGCAAGTTTTCCAGGACACCATGCGGATGCCTAATAGTCCTATCAGCTAGGACCAAATATAGGCTACTTGGCTTAAAACTGCTGAAACTCATCTTGTTGGCAACTGAAAGTGCCATAATACTAACTGAAGCTCCTAAATCGCATTGGCAATTGGTGAAGATCCGAAGGCCTATTGAACATGGCAGAGTGTAAGAGCCGGGGTCCCCTAGTTTCTCATCGATCCTCAGTTTTGGATCTAAACATACTCCACTCATTAGGATTGCATTCCCAATTTCTTTAACAGCTTCCTTCACTTCTATCTCCCGCTGAGCCGTCTCTTTGATGATTTCCTCTCTAAGAGCGTGTGGTGACAAAAACTTAGGAGGGGGGCTTTCCGGTTAGACATACGCTCTACAAGCGCCTCTAATTGGATGTCAAGAGCTGCTCTGAATCTTTCCTACAATTCTCCTTCCCCTGCTGCAGGAAGTTGAGATCAATCTGTCATCTGGACGTCTGCCCGATGGCTCATCCGATCACTATCATCGGGTAAAGCATCGGTTTTATCCTCGAGTGATGCATCGGTTAGCGATTCTCGAGCTGGTGCTCGATTGCAAACTCGATCGGTCTGATCGAGTGCAGGATCGGGTTGATACTCGGATAAGTAGTATTGGTGCTCATAGATCCCACTGTGATCCATATCCTCCCCATCTTGATCGTCACTGTACTCAGTGAGGTAATCATCTACATCTTCAACAAAGATTGCTTGGGCAGTAGCATAATCCTTTGGGTTCTGAACAGATTTACCGGGTAGCTGGCCATGCTTTGGAGGCGGTTGTATGATGGGTTGACCCTGTAGGTATCTCAACTTAGTATTTAGAGAGTCGTACTTAGCATTGAGGTCATTGTACCCAGATTCGATTTTGGTGCTCATCTCGGCAAACCGTTTGGCATTGTCCATCATTTTCGATGCTTGGCCTTGGATGATTTGCTGAATCAAGCCATGTAGGTCAGCCTCCTGATGCTGACTTTGTGATCCCTGCTGCTGTGGAAATCTAGGTGGTGCCATTGGTTGGTGGTAACCGCTGGAGTACTGCTGCTTAGGAGCATAGCCTTGATTGTATTGGACAAAAGGCTTTGGTTGTCCTTGGTTCCCTTGGACTGCGGATGGGTAGATTTGATCCTTGAGGATTAGCAACATCAGGGTTATGTAGGAGAGGTTCGGGTTTGGTTTGTAGTTGTTATACCCTTTATTGTAACCCCCTTGATTGTTCATGTAGTTCACATCCTCGAGCTGAGTATTCTCCCCAAATTGTTGCTGAAATTGGTCTTCCTCTGAGATTGAATGGACATGCTGTGGCTGGTTGAGGAGTTTGCCCAATTTTTCATTGAGGGCTTTCATATCGCCCTTATACTTTGAATCGTCCTCTCCGGATGATCGTATCGTGCGATCATACTCCTCACTGTAGTGTCCACCAGATTGGGCTAAATTCTCCACCAGGTCCCAACCTTCATCAACATCCTTGTTGAGAAAATTTCCATTGTTGGCGGTGTCTAGCAACATCCGAATCTTAGGGACTACGCCACGGTTAAGTGAACTAAGCAATGAAGCATTGCTGAATATGCGGGCATCGGCTGGTGTATCCCTTGAAACGTTCCCAGGCTTCACTGAACGTCTCGTTGCTTCTGAACAAAGCTGGAGATGTCATTCTGCAGCCTTGCAGTTCTGGAGTTGGAGAAGAATTTAGCGAGGAACGCCTTTTTGCATGCTTCCCACGTGGTGATAGACTCCTTGGGAAGGGATTTCTCCCAAACGTGTGCTTTATCACGCAAAGAAAATGGGAAAAGCCGGAGCTTGAATCCATCTTCGCTAACTCCATTGATTTTTGTGAGGCTACAGAGCCTATCAAACTCATCCAAATAATCCAATGGGTCCTCCATTGGCAGTCCATGAAACTTGTTGCTCTGAATCATCTGGATGAGACTACTTTTGATCACAAAATTGTTGTTTTGAACAGCAGGGTGGCACAATCCCATGCCTTTGAGTATGAGTAGATGGAGCATCTCCAGCTCCTATGTTGGTCCTCTCTTGAGGAGCTTGTGGACCATTCTGATTTTTCGTGACCTCCTCAATTGTTGTTGGTTGCGGTTGCTGTACTTGTTGCTGACAGGGTAACCTTAGTCTGTCGATGTTGTCGATGAAAGGACTCAAGTGTTGGCTACCTTTGGATCATGTTTACATGCACAATCAGTTATCCGAGTGAAGGAGTGAGTACACGAAGGCCTACTCGATCCAGGTGATCGAGTGACGGGTCGGGTGGGGTCTCGGGTTGTACGTGAAATGCAAAAAAACAAACACGAAAGTAAACAAGTTAGTACCGAATCTTCTGAGATAAAAAGAACTTGATCTAGCAAGTGCTGAAATCCTAAATGTAATAAAAAATTTTCAACCAAACGGCAACAGCGCCAAATTGATAACATGATTTTCACCCAGGATAATAATTTCCTATGCAGTTGTAGTACAAATGGTTATCAATCCAAATGGTTGTGATGTTAGTAGATAAAATATGATCAGAACAATGCAAGTCAAGTCAAGCAATAGTATGGGTGTTTCTTTTGACAATCAACCTAAAGTAAATAAAAAGGAGATGAAACAAGAGCCACACAACCTAAGCACACGATGCAAACATTCGAGTAAAGGATCGAGTGGGTAGTTGGATAACAGAAAAAAATCAAGAACACAAAGATGAACAACTCAAAGATATACACGAGGCTGGTGATCGAGTATCAGTTCGGGTAACAGGTTGAGTTATGGATAAAAACCTAAACAATCAAATACGAAAGCTCCTAAGGATGGGGTAATCGGTTTATAAATATTCCTAATCGATTTAGAGCATTTTACAAGCCTCAAGCAATCTATTCCCTAGACAATGAATTTCTAATCCTTGCTAATCCACTCTTGTGGTAGAAACAATCAGACTTAACTACTTCCTTACCCAACTCTCGTTGGAGAAATGATATAGCACGTTTACTCAATTAAATTATCAATCCATAATTTGCATTAATCAACTCACTAAGAATGCACAAAGATGCTTAATCTAAACTTAAACAGGAGTAGGTTCTTTTGTAACAATCTTAACTAACAAACTGACTCAAAGAAAGAAAACAAGACAATTCAAAGCAATGCAAACTCAAAGCAACAAGGACACAACTAAAAACAGATTTTAAATCAAGATTAAACAAGTGAACCTTGGGCAAGGTAAGTGACTTGGGAGATAGCTAATCAATCCTAGATGTCTAAGAAACAATCAAGAACAATCCTATGGCTAAGAACACTTATGCAAATCAATCCATTTCCATGATAGAGATCCTATGCTAATCAAGTGATAATCAACAAATTCCAAAGGCAATCTCAAGATAAGCATGCATTAAAAACAAGTCTAAATACCACTAAGTACCCTAATCATCAATTTCCATTGGCTAGGAATGCAAAGCTCTTGAATAGTTTGGTTCAGGAATTTCATCAAACACCTTCTGGGCATAGAAACCCTAATGGCTAGATTTAAGCTTGATCAAGGCTATCTAGTAATATTAACACTAAACAAGATATGATACACATAAATAAAGCCCTAGACATCATTGATAAATCATCTATCTCCCTAATCTACCTAGCCCAAAGTTCTAAGGATCTACTCACTCATCATCATGATCACACAAAGGAAAGGGTTTGATCTTTGTAAAATCATAATAAGAGATTGTAGATTAGGAGATTTAAGAACCCTAAAAAGCTGCTAAACAAAAGATAAGTCTCTCCTTAATAGGGTTAAAGTATTTATAGGAAAGTAGAAGGGAACCCGGGTCAACCCGAAACAAACCGGGTCAAACCCGGATCAAAACTAATACAAGTGTGGATTCCGGCGGCTACGGGGTCGTCTTGGCCGATTGGTGAGGTCGCGTGGCTCCATCGGCCATCGCTTGGCCCATTGGGCTGGCCGATTGCACCTCCTGATCTTCATCTAACTGAGCTCAACTGGCCATTGCTTGACTGATTGGACCATGACCGATTGCTTCAACTGGCCACCATTTGGCCGATCGCCGTGGCCGCATATCTTCCTGATCTTGACGTCAAGGAGTGGCATCGGTTATCACTTGGCCGATTGGGCTTGACCGCTTATGGCTCCTGATCTCTTGTCATTTCTCCAACTCCACTCTTCTTTGCTTCTTTGCACCAAAACAAGTCCAAATGCTCCAAATGTGATGAGATTACTCCAAAAACCTGAGAGATAACACATTAGATTCATATGCTCCTAAAACAACCTAGAAAGACAAGATTATGCAACAAAACTATGCAAAAACAAGGCCTAACAAAAACACAAGATATCAACTCCCCAAAGCTTATCTCTTGCTAGTCCTCAAACAAGAACCAAACAAAAAGTGAGAGAGAGAGGTTTGAAAAAGGGATTCAGAACAAAAAAAGTAATAACAAAGGATTCAAACCACAATCCTTAAATGTAAATCAATGGTGCTAAGATTAATCAAAGTGCTTACAAATATTTTTCTAAGCTTCTCATGATGCCCCACTCTAGTTCACCTTCTATCTATTGGTAAAGACTTGCAATCCTATTGATCATCTCTTTCACATTCATTAAAGTGTTTGGTGTGATCTTGCAAATGGAAAATAAACCAAGCTCAATTGGTTTAAGGGCAAGGCTTTTTTAAAAAGGTGGTTAGCAAAGGTATTTTTGGGTGGTTCACTCTCAAACAAAAAAAGAATACTAGACAGTTGTGAAACCAATCTTAAGACAGAGAATAATTTGGGCATACAAAGCTTAGCTCTTGATGTTCTACCCACCTAGAAGCATTTCCACCCTTTTTCTCATCCTTCTTTTCTTTCTTTCTAACCCAAAAACTCAACTTGATTCAACTTAAACCCCTTCTTTTCTTTACTTATGGTCTTAAACTTTTGAAATATCTCTAAAGCTTCACTTTAATCTCACGCTCTCTCTTTTTTCTTCTTACTTCTTTGAACTTCTTTTGATGAACTCCCATTCTGAGTAAACTATGCTTTATCAATCTCTTTTTCTTTTCTTTTTTTTATGAAACTTTTCTAAGAACATCAGCTAGACTTTTCTTTTCTCTTTTTTTTTAGAGACTTAGAGATTTTAACTAAACTTAACCTTAGAGACAAACCTTTTCTTTTGACCAAGTAATTCTTTCTTTTTCCCCCTTATTCCCTCTTGTTCTCAAACCTTAACCCAAATCAGCATTCTAACCACCTATTTCTTTTAAAACTAGTCCTATTAGCTAGCTCTAAATATTCCAAACCTAGCTAAAACAAGAGCCAGTTCTTTGTCATTCTCAATACTCTCAAGATTTCACAAGCTATAGATTGGTTTCACAACTGTCTAGTATTCCTTTTTTTGTTTGAGAGTGAACCACCCAAAAATACCTTTGCTAACCACCTTTTTAAAAAAGCCTTGCCCTTAAACCAATTGAGCTTGGTTTATTTTCCATTTGCAAGATTTCACAAACAAAGAGGCCTCACTCAACAAATCAACACAAGGCTTGAAAGAAAAGGTTGGGGTTCAAGACATGGCAAGAGACTGGGTTAATCAAAATAGAGTGGCAAATAGAGATTGTTAACCCAAATGAAAGTTCTATAAGCTAGCATTCATAGTCCATATGCAAGATAATTTAAAGATAAAATTAAAGTCTAAATAATATAGAGATGCAGCAATAATCATGCAAGCTTTACACTAGAAGAAAATGCTTTCAAGTGATACAATGCTTTAAACTTAGACTCTTCATTATTCCCAGAGATTAAACAAGCACCAATGAACTATAAATGTGGGCTGTGGGTTCAATCAAAAGACTCTACTTCTACAAGGCAAACTCATCATTATCCCCAAATGAAAATGCATACTAAATGCTTCTAGACTCAATCCTAAACACAATAATGAATATGCAAAGCTACATGCATTTTTTTAGTTTTAAAATTTTTCAATTTTTTATTATTTTTCTCTAAACATAGCTATTAACAAATACATGACACTAAAAATGAAAATCAAAACAAAACACAATGTTAGATGGTTAGTCCCTCCCACAAACTTAATTCACACCGTCTCGGTGTGAGAAAAGCCGGGAAAAAGACTAACAAGAAAAATAAAGATGAAATTAAGAAAAGACTCTATGTACAAGGACTTGGAGTGTACCTATAGTTCATGGAGGAGTCAAGAGAGTAGGAGGAGTTACTAGTGCATGGTGTTGGAGACCTCTCTGCTCTTCTCTTCCTCCTTTGTCTTCTCTCATAGGCTGAAGCTCTTGGTGGGTCATAAAAACCAATGGCAGTGCTAGCTTCACCATGGAATGAGTGTCTCTCCAACTCATCCTCAACCACATCTGCTTGTTCTCTCTTGATTCTACAACAACTTCAGGATTTGGGTTTGATGTACTTGCAATGTCAAGTTTTGCTTCCACATGCTTCACTCCCTTTAATAGCTTCTTGATGTTATTCCCATGCCATTTAACCAAGCACTGGAGAAGGTGGATGTGGGTGTGTGCTTCTCTAAGAGACTTGTTCGAAGTGGCTTCTTCAAATGTTTGGAAATCATACCTAGCACTACCATAGACTGGACTAGGAGGAGTTGCTTGTGAAGTGTCCTCATCTTGACTTCTCCCCTTCTTTGAAGTTGTTATTGGATTCACTGGTCCATCATCCTTAAAGGAGTAGAGGTAGTCATCTTTAATGTGGAAGCTTATTCCAAACCTGAGATAAAGGGATGTGATATCCTTTTGAGGGAGTAGGAGCCTCTTCTTCTGCATGCTGCGGAAAATATAACCATAGTAGGCATAGAAACCCTTCTCAGTTTGGCCATCCAAATAAGTAGTCTTCTTGACGTGACTGGATCAAGCCTTGCAATTCCATGGTCAAAATCACCAAGCTCAACTCCCTTTGCTTGTAAAATGGGAGTGACAAGCCCACCCATATTGAGAACATGAGTCTTATCTGCTATTGTCCATACCCAACTTTGGTAGTGAAGCATTTGGTGAAGGAAGACTGCAGCAACACAAGTATCTTCAACGTTGGACAGTAGCGGATTCCTTTCTTTGTAGGTTCTTATGAAAGATTGCAGCCCTGCTAGAAGACAACCAAGTTCATTGGCTTGAACCGCTCCAGCCTCTCTTCGCGTAAAGAGATTGTGAGAGAGAACATTGTGAGCATATCTCATTGTAGGATGCATGATGCTTGTGTTCTTCACTTGACTAGCTGTGTAATTTCCCACACCAATGGATTGCCAAAAAGAATCATACTCATTTGGGTTAGTGTTGTATTCTAGCCTTGTTCCTGGTTGAAAACCATAGATAGCTCCTAACTCTCCAAAGGTCATCTTGTAGTGTTTCCCTTGAACTTTAAACTCAAAATGCCCAAGATCATTAGTCTCCTCCACCATCTCATCTTCACAATAAGTCACTGTAAAGGATGCAAGGAACTCTCTTTTTGGCTCAACATAGGTGGGAAAAGCCATATTGAAGAACTGTCCTAACCCCAAAGTTGTGAAGATGGTTTGCATTTATTTAAGGAGTCCAGCATTGTGAATGAATTCATGATCTGGGTATCTAGTTGGAGCAAACTTGATCTTCTTAAGGCGCTGCATCAGTTGGGAGTAGGTAGGCTTCTTCTTGAGTGGCTTAATCTGCTTTTCCTTGGCAACTGGAGGTGGTGGAGATTCAGGCTCACTCTCACTCATAACCCTCTCCTCTGAATCATAATCCTCAATCACAAGCTCCTTATTCTTCCTCTTGCTTGCTGGAGCATTTTGCTTCTCTTGTGAAGACTTAGACTGAGTTGCCCTCTTATTCTTCTTCTCAACAACCCTTTCTACAACCTCCTTTGTCTTAGTTTGTTTTTCACCAGGTCTAAGGTTGGTTCTTGCCATTTGTAACATCCGCGAACCAAAATTTGTATTTTTGGGATGGGTGTCGATCGACACCATTATTTTCTGGTTCGACCAGTTCTATTTAATTATTGATTTGGGTCGGTTTGGTTTAAGGAAAACTATTGAACCGAATTATTTAAGTGTATTGTCGACAGAAGGGTTTTGGAATGTGTTTTCTGTCGCTGTTTATAGATTTTTGAGAGAATAGAGAGAAAAGAAGCGTTCTTGAGTTTTTGGAGGAGATTGGAGAGATTCTTGGCTGTTCTAGAGGGATCTGAAGCTATGAAGGTGTTAGGAGCTTGTTGGGAGTGAGGGATTCGTCATTGTAGGTCAGAAACTTCCTTCAAAGAGGTGAGTGCATGACCATGGCTTATCTAAGCTAAGATCTCTAGTTTTTCTATGATTTAGTGCTTATGTGGTTGTTTCTTTGAGTTCTCTATGAATATTTGTGGCTGCTATGGCTGGGTTTTGGCTTATGGGGATGCATGGAGCAGATTGGAGGAGTTGGAGGCAAGATTCGGAGTTTCTGATCGAAGGAACTCGATGCTCGGCATCGGTGTCGATCGACACCAGTTGGGGTGTCGGTCGACACCAACGCGAGGACGGCTCGAGAACTTGGCGAGTGTCGATCGACACCATGTGGAGGTGTCGGTCGACAGAAAAACTAGGATTTTCGGGAATGTCGAGCATGGTGTCGGTCGACACCCTTCCTCAGATAGGACGGATGATGCAATGCTTTGTTTATTGTCTGGTTTGTTTTATTGATTGTCGTTTGTGGAATATAGAGATCTTATTGCTGGTGTGTATAGCCCAGTAGATGGGAGGATTGCCTCACTGAATGTTTATAAAATACTCATGCATCTAAATTTGTGTTTGTGGTGTAGGTTAAGGAAAGTGTGATCGTGGAATCAAGGCAATGAAGAGGAGGATGTTCTAGGGACTCAATTGGATGTTGTCTGGCATTGCTAGGTTGCTAGAGTTGGATCATTAGAACATTGCTAGGTTGCTGGTTCTATGCTTCATGTTGTTTGGTTATTGGATATTTGCTATGTTTTAATATTGGTTATTTATTATTGGATATTTATTGGATATTTATTGGATATTTATTATTGGATATTTATTTGACCCGTTATACGTTGTTGTGTGATTGTGGTTAGGTGGCTATTGGGTATGGGACCACTAGTTGTAGAGTATTTATTAATATTATTATTATTTATTATTTTTTAAAAAAAACGAGTCGGGACGTTTCACCATTGTTCATATCAAGAATACAAACACACTTGAAAATTATTAGTAGTGCTCACTAAGAGCTACAACTTGAATCCACAAATACCAAGTGCTAAGTACCTAAGAGATAAATCAACCAAATTAAACCAAGGAGCAATGTGAACCAACTTAAATACAAACTTCACAATTAAACTCAAAATTACTTCTTCTTAAAAATTTAAGAACTCAATAAACCACCAAACATGATCAATTGGTCTCCAAATCTGCTAGTCTCTTCCAGACTGTTTCATTGAACAATAGACAAGGTAAAGAAACAATAAAACTTAAATTTCCCCAAAATTTTTGATTTTAAATTTCTCAAGAACCCTAAGTGTTCATAAATCAAAAATTTCGAAATTGAACATCAAGCCCAGCAATTCTAACGAAATTGGAACCAGCTAACATCAATATCAAGCTAAACAACCTAAAATCAATGTATAAATAACTGGCAAGTCGAATCTAGCACATAATGGGTTCAAACTTATACAAGAGAGAAACAGTAGTGAAATTTCTTACCTTGTTTTTGACGAGGAGTAATGCAGAACTAGCAGATGGGGCTATAAGTAATTAAAAGAGCTTGCAAAACCGTAACCAACACACCAAAAAAGTTTGAAAACGATTGAGAGATGAAAGAGATACAAAGATTTTAAAGTTCTAAGGTTTTAGGGAGCTTGAAATCGACAAAGAGAGAAGAAAGAAGAGAGTTTCGGGTTTTAGGGGTTGAGAGATGTAGTAAACCGGCCAAAATTAATTTGAAAAGTTGAAAAATCAAGCTGGTTTACTAAGATTGGACCAAATTAAACCGAATGGGAGAGGAAGACTTACCCGGATGAGCTCCATCGGTCGGCTTTTGGCTGATGGTTGTGCCTGATGGCTGCACACGGCCATGGTTTGGCCGTAGGCTCGTCCCGCTCATAGCTCTTGATCGAAAAATTCTTTTGCTTTTGGATTTTCAATCGGCCACCCATTGGCCGATTGACCACACCGATGGCTTCACTCGGCCACATTTTGGCTGATGCTCGTGAGTGATCAACGTCCCTGATCAAGAATCTGGTTACTCCCATGAACCTTCAAACAGTGCTAGTTTGGCCGTAGTCCCCGCCCGATGGTACTCCCTTGGCCACCATTCGGCCGATTGTCTTGGCTGTTTTTAGTCCCTGACCAAAAATCCCTTGTGCACGTATGAACTTCAATCGGCTATCCTTTGGGCGATTGGTGAGGCCGATGAACTCACTCGGCTCTCACCTGGCTGATGATCAGAACCGCGGATATCTCCTGATCAAAAACGCATTGCCTCACACGGCCACAGTTTGGCCAAAGGCTTGAGCCGATGGCATCACGCGGGCACCACCTGACCGATTCACCACACTGTTTACTTCATCTGTTTAAGAACAAAACCACACAAGTCTCCAAACTTTCCAATGCTCAATACTCAAAAACACAAAACTTCAAACAAACATACAAAAGAAATTTTGGAAGATATTTACATAAGGATACCATGGGAATGCCTCCCAAGTGCACTTGTTTTACGTCTCTAAGCTTGATGTTACCGCGCCGATTAGGCGTCTTGAGGTTTCGAGAGAGAAACAATTGTTCCCTCCTCAATGAAGTCATTGGCCAAGTAGTGCTTCAATCTCTAACCATTAACCACAAACTATTTTCCAGCCTTGTTCAGCAATACCAAGGCTCCATAAGGTCGAATCCCTTGATCTTAAATGGTCCTAACCAACGAGACTTGAGCTTTCTCGGGAATAGTCTCAACCGGGAATTGAACAGCAACACCAAATCTCATTCCTTGAAAACCCTTGGATGAATTCTTTTGACATGAAATGCCTTTGTCCTCTCCTTGTAGATCTTTAAACTCTCATAAGCTTCAAGGCGGATCTCTTCCAGTTCATTCAATTGCACCAAGCGTTTCGCAACAGCATTCTTCATATCAAATTTAAGAAGCTTGACTGCCCACATTGCCTTATATTCTAGCTTAACTAGCAAATGACAAGATTTCCCATAGAGAAGGTTGAATGGACTGGTTCCAATTAGTGTCTTATTGGCAGTTCTATATGCCCATAGAGCATCATCCAGCTTCTTTGCCCAATCCTTCCTTGTGATACCAACTGTTTTCTCAAGAATATACTTGATTTCCCTGTTTGAGACCTCAACCTGACCACTAGTTTGGGGATGGAAAGGTGTAGCAACCTTATGCTTCACTCCATACTTCTAAAGAAGACTCTCAAAGACCTTGTTGATAATGTGTTTTCCTCCATCACTTATGACCACTCTTGGGATACCAAACCTTGAAAAGATGATTGTTTTAAACAACTTCAACACCACCTTTGCATCATTAGTAGGACTAGCTATGGCTCCCACCCATTTAGAGACATAATCAACAGCTACAAGTCTGTAGTTATTACCATATGAAGAAGAAAATGGTCCCATGAAGTCTATACCCCATACATCAAACACTTCAGCCTCAAGAATAGGAGTTTGTAGCATTTCATTCCTCCTGCTGATGTTTCCTTTTCTTTGACATAAATCACACTTGGAAATAATCTCTTGAGTATCCTTGAACATAGTTGGCCACCACAAACCAGCTTGAAAAATATTTGTGACTGTCTTGAATGTAGCAAAATGACCTCCATAGGCTGCTCCATGACAAAGCTCTACTAAACCTTTGGCAACACATCTTCTATAAATCTTGTCCTTACAAAAAGTGTAGAGGTAAGGTGCATCCCAATAGTAGTTGTTGATGTCCTTGAATAACTTTTTTCTAGCATAACTAACCAGATTTGCTGGCTCTAGACCACAAGCAAGATAGTTAACATAATCAACATACCAAAGACCATTCTCTTCCAACCTCATGACTTCTCCAAGCTTTTTCCAAGTCTCATGGCTCTTATCAAGAAGTTGAATTGCCATTAGTTGCTCTTCAGGAAGTGCATCATTGATTGGAATCTCATTGTCAATCCTCATTCTTGATAAATGATCTGCTACTCCATTTTCAATACCTTTCTTATCTTTAATCTCCAAATCAAACTCTTGAAGTAGCAATATCCATCTCAAAAGTCTTGTTTTAGCATATTTCTTTGCTAAAAGATGTCTCAATGCTGCATGATCAGTATGAACAATAACTTTTGAACCGACCAAGTATGACCTAAACTTTTCAAATGCAAAAACAATAGCAAGGAGCTCCTTCTCTGTTGTAGCATACTTGACTTGAGCTTCATCCAAGGTCCTACTTGCATAGTATATAACATGAGGTTTCTTATCTTTTCTTTGACCAAGCACTGCTCCAACTGCATAGTCACTAGCATCACACATGATTTCAAATGGCAAATTCCATTCTGGAGCTTGAACTATTGGAGCACTAACTAACTCTTCCTTTATCTTCTTGAAAGGTTGAAAACACTCCTCATCAAACTCAAATTCAACTTCCTTACACAATAATCTTGTAAGAGGTCTAGCAATCTTTGAGAAGTCTTTAATGAACCTTCTATAGAACCCAGCATGGCCTAAGAAGCTTCTTATCCCCTTGGCTGAATTTGGTGGTGCTAAATTGGTCATCACATCAATCTTAGCTCTATCAACTTCAATGCCTTTCTCTGAAATCTTATGCCCCAACACAATTCCTTCTTTCACCATGAAGTGACACTTCTCCCAATTTAAGACCAAATTTGTTTCCTCACACCTTTTTAAGACCCTGAAAAGGTTAGAGAGACAAGAAGAAAAAGAATCTCCATATACAGAGAAGTCATCCATGAAAACCTCAACAACATTTTCATTAAGGTCTGAGAAAATGGACATCATACACCACTGAAAAGTTGCGGGTGCATTACATAATCCAAACGGCATTCTCTGATAAGCGAAGGTACCATAAGGACATGTAAATGTGGGTTTCTCTTGGTCATTGGAGTGAATTGGAATTTGAAAGAACCCAGAATATCCATCAAGAAGCAATAATGACTATGGTTAGCTAACCTCTCTAACATTTGATCAATAAATGGTAAAGGAAAGTGATTTTTTCTAGATGCAGCATTAAGTCTCCTATAATCAATACACATGCGATGTCCAGTGATAGTTCTAGTAGGAATTAGCTCATCTTTATCATTCTTAACAATAGTAACTCCTCCTTTCTTTGGCACCACATGCACAGTTGAAACCCATGTACTATATGATATAGGATAGATGATACCAGCATCAAGGAGCTTAAGAATCTCTTTCCTCACCACATCTCTTAGGTAAGGATTTAACCTTCTTTGCGGTTCAATGGAAGTCATTGATTCATCATCTAAATGAATCCTATGCATGCAAGGAGTTTCAGAAGTTCCTTTAATATCATCAAGTGAATAACCAATAGCTCTCTTATACTTTTTTAATTCACCGAGAAGATAATCAGTTTCTTGTTCACTAAGTTCTTCATTGATAATGACAGGATAAGTAGAGTTTGTACCAAGAAAAGCATACCTTAGCCCCTTAGGGAGTGGTTTATGTTCAATCTTGGGTGCTTCAAGCTCACTCCAATCTTCATTTGAGTTTACTTCAACTGAACACACCACTTGCTCTTTTAACTCAAGGAAGTCTCTATCATCATTAATAGGCTTGTGAGAGTCAAGAATCTTTTCATACCCTTCACTATCTTCCTTTAGTAAACCAAACTCTCCTTGTTTCACTGTCAATGTGCTTTGGAGCTCATCTTCTATGGCCAATTCCTCCAAAAGCTCATCAGCTAAAGCTTCCATCTTCTCAAGGTAGAAAACTTGACCATCGATTGTAGGCTTTCTCATCACCTTGTTGATGTTAAAGGTCAAAGCTTCTTTTCCCAAATTCAATTGAATCTTCCCACTCTTCACATCAATCATTGTTCTTGCAGTTCTTAAAAATGGGCGCCCCAAAATGAGTGGATCCTTTGGTTATTCATCCATTTCCAGCACAACAAAGTCGGTTGGGATCTCAAAATGGTCAATCATCACTGGTAGGTCTTCAAGCGCTCCTACTGGTGTTCTAACTGACCTATCTGCAAGAACAAGGGTGATCATACACTTCTTGTAGTGGGTGAAACCTTGTTTTTTGGCAACTGAGAGAGGCATCAAGCTCACACTAGACCTCATATCACACAAACAGTGGCTAAAAGATTAAGGTCCCAATGTGCAAGGAAGAGTGAAGCTACCAGGATCTTCAAGCTT
This sequence comes from Camelina sativa, assembly GCF_000633955.1. Lineage (NCBI taxonomy): Eukaryota > Viridiplantae > Streptophyta > Magnoliopsida > Brassicales > Brassicaceae > Camelina > Camelina sativa. The sequence continues at coordinate 16,474,021 of NC_025704.1, forward strand.
CTTTGCTACTA
>NC_025704.1:16474112-16503593 GCF_000633955.1 Camelina sativa
GGTTCAGCAAGAATGCATCAATGGTAGGCATTGTAATAGCAACATCTTTCATTTGTGCATCAAACATAGCTCTATACTTGTCCACTTGTTGCTTCTTAAACCTACCAGGAAATGGCAATCTTTTAGCAAAGTAAAGGTGTTGCCAAAGAAACTATATTTGTGTCTTATCTTGCTTTGGTGCCTCAACCACTTTACTCTTCCCTTTGTCAACCACAACTTCTTCAGCTTCTTTGTCTTTACCCATATCTTTCACTATCAACTCATCCTCATCTTCAATCTCAACCACTACCTCCCCTCCTTTAGGATCAATGTCCCTATTGAGCTCATTAGTAGATAGTTGCTTACCACTTCTCAGCATGATGGCATTGATGTACTCCTTTGGGTTTGGTTCAGGTTTTCCTGGTAATGAACCCATTTGTCTTGTTGAAGAGGAAGAAGCTTGTCCCTGGACCTGTGTTTGAAACCTCTCAATCTTAGAATTTAACTCACCATATACATTCTCAACTTTGTTGTGCATTGCTTTCATTTGTGTGGCAAGTTCAATGGCACCTCTCCCTTGTCCTTCTAGGCGTTGTTTTAGTAGAGCATTTATGTCATCTACTTGACCTTGAGGGTGTGGTGCATTCAGTTGTTTCTGAGGTTGGGAATAGGTTTGAGGCTTGGCTTGGTAGCTCCCTTGAGGTTTAGTCTGATAGTTGGGTTGGGAAGGAAAACCAGGAGGTTTTTGTGGTGAATAAGTCTGATCTTGTGGGTTCTCGACATTGGTGCTGCGGTAAGAGAGGTTAGGGTGGTTGCGATAATTAGGATTAAACTTGTTATACCCTTGGCCACCTACATAATTGACCTATTCTTGACCTTCAACACAACCTTCCATACCTTCTTGATAAAGTTCACATTCATTGACAAAGTGAACTTGCTTTTGATTTGCACTAATCATCTTATCCATCTTGTCATTCAAAGCTTTGATCTCCTTGCGGTGCTGCTCATTCATATCAGTATAGTCCCTTGGAGTTCTATCATAATCCTCTCCATAGTTCTCATCACTTTGAGCAAGATTCTCAACCAACAACATTCCTTGTTCTGCATTTTGACCCAAGAAGTTTCCATGGCTTGCTGTGTCAAGAAGCATTATATACTTAGGCAAGACTCCTCTATAGAGTGTACTCAACTTTGACTCTTTGGAGAAACCATGATGTGGACATTGAGATAGATGCCCGTTGAATCTTTCCCATGCTTCACAAAAACTCTCATTTCCCTTTTGAGCAAAACTTGATATTTCATTCCTTAGTCTTGCTGTTCTTGTAGTAGAGAAGAATTTGGATAGAAAAGTCTTCTAACATTGATCGCAAGAGGTAATGGTGTTGTGAGGCAGATCATTTCCCAAATGTGAGCTTTGTCACCAAGAGAGAATGGGAAGAGGCGTAGCTTGAAGGCATCTTCAGGATACCATTGATCTTAACAGTACCACAAAACATATCACATTGAGCCAAGTGATCAAGTGGATCTTCCATTTCCAAACCATGAAATTTTGATCCCTGCACCATGTTGATAAGACTGTCTTTGATCTCAAAGTGATTGTTCTCAACTGGTGGAGCTCTAATACCAGTGCGGTGTCCATTGACATTTGGTGCATCATAAGCTCCAATGAGAGGGGCTTGTCTTGGTACATGGTTTGGAACTCTATCATCATTGTGTTGGTCATTTCCATTATGACCAGCAGCAGGAGGAGGGTTGTTGTCCATAGCTTGTCTTGCTAATCGACGATTCTCTCGCTCAAAACGGTAGATGTCGTCTACACGGTCAATCAGGTCTGCTTGGCCTTGACTTCTCAAGTTCATACACCTGGCAAAAGAGAACTCAAAACACTCAAGCAAACCAAGTAAGTAACAATGTAAAGTAAATGAATAGGCTCAAGAAAAGTTGAAATCCTAATGGTCAAATAGAATGCAAATGGGCAACGGCGCCAAATTGATGTAGTACTTTTATTCAATTAAATTATCAATCCACAATTTGCATTAATCAACTCACTAAGAATGTACAAAGATGCTTAATCTAAAATTAAACATGAATAGGTTCTTTTGTAACAATCTTAACCCCTGTTTTAGAAATCACTAGGCGCTAGTCGGGCGGTCGGAGTGGGCTTAGCCCCTAGCGAGAAAATCGGATATTAAACGTGGATTAATCGGGGACTAGTTTTAGGGTTATTTCACTAAATTAGTAATAAACTAAAAATAGATAGTATTAAATATATGTATAGTTCTGTTTATTTTAAAATAAAAAAATCGAATAAAATATAAAACTATAGTATTGTCTTTAAAATTACGATAAACACATAAAAACGTAATTTTAAAAGAAAATTTATGATTTTCATTAAAAAATTGTACATTAGTTATTGTAAAACATCATAAACTCTTAATTTAAATGTCTAAATAACAAAAAAATACATATTTGATTTTTATTTGACTCTAAATATAATCATTATATACAAAATTAAGCAGAAAGTAATCGGATTAGACGGTTTATAGTCAAATTAGACAGATAAAATTGGATATCGATGCTAGGCGGGGATATCGTGGCGGAGAGGATGGGCCAAGCGATTTTGCGGGGTGTAATCGGTGCTAGGCAGGGATTTTTAAAACAGGGATCTTAACTAACAAATTGACTCAAAGAAAGAAAACAAGACCATTCAAAAGTAATGCAAACTCAAAGCAACAAGGACACAACTAAAAACAGATTTTAAATCAAGATTAAACAAGTGAACCTTGGGCAAGGTAAGTGACTTAGGAGATAGCTAATCAATCTTATATGTCTAAATAACAATCAAGAACAATCCTATGGCTAAGAACACTTATGCAAATCAATCCATTTCCATGATAGAGATCCTATGCTAATCAAGTGATAATCAACAAATTCCAAAGGCAATCTCAAGATAAGCATGCATTAAAAACAAGTCTAAATACCACTAAGCACCCTAATCATCAATTTCCATTGGCTAGGAATGCAAAGCTTTTGAATAGTTTGGTTCAGGAATTTCATCAAACACCTTCTGGGCATAGAAATCCTAATGTCTAGATTTAAGCTTGATCAAGGCTATCTAGCAATATTAACACTAAACAAGATAGTAAACACATAAATAAAGCTCTAGACATCATGGATTAATCATCTATCTCCCTACTCTACCTAGCCCAAAGTTCTAAGGATCTACACACTCATCATCATGATCACACAATGGAAAGGTTTTGATCTTTGTTAAATCATAAAAAGAGATTGTAGATTAGGAGATTTTAGAAAGAAATTGCTATTAAAAACTTAGAAGTACTCAAAATCTTTCAACAAACCAAGAGTAAGAAAGCTTAAGAACTCTAAAAAGCTGCTAAGCAAAAGATAAGTCTCCCCTTAATAGGGTTAAAGTATTTGTAGGAAAGTAGAAGGGAACCAGAGTCAACCCGAAACAAACCGGGTCAAACCGGGATCAAAACTAAAACAAGTGTAGAGTCTGGCGGCTACGGGACGTCTTGGCCGATTGATGAGGTCTGGTGGCTCCATCGGCCATCGCTTGGCCGATTGGACTGGCCGATTGCACCTCCTTATCTTCATCTAACTGAGCTCCATCGGCCATCGATTGACCAATTGGACCATGACCGATTGCTTCAACCGGCCACCGTTTGGCCGATTGCCGTGGCCGCGTATGCTTCCTGATCTTGACGTCAAGGAGTGGCATCGGTTATCACTTGGCCGATTGGTGAATCCACGTGGCTCCATTGGCCATCGCTTGGCCGATTGGGCTTGACCGCTTATTGCTCCTGATCTCTTGTCACTTCTCCAACTCCACTCTTCTTTGCTTCTTTGCACCAAAACAAGTCCAAATGTGATGAGATTACTCCAAGAACCTGAGAGATAGCACACTAGATGCATATGCTCCTAAAACAACCTAGAAATACAAGATTATGCAACAAAACTATGCAAAAACAAGGCTTAAAACCCAACAGAAACACAAGATATCAAGAAACATAATCAAGTAAGCATTAAAATCCAATTCACTTTTGTCAATAAACTCCTTACTCATCTAATCTCTTAGGCGAAGTGAGTAAATCTCTAGCATAAGTTGATTCAGACACTTCAACAAACATCTCTCGATGGCAAAATACCCTAGATTTGGCCTCAACCTCTCGGTCTGAAACTAGCATTAAGAACGCTTATCTAGAAGGGAATATTAAACAAGAACAATCAATCCTAAAAGATTATAATCGATTAAGAACACTCTCTAACCTAACCCATCCCCAGAAACTTTGGTTCACTACTCAGATCTCATGATAAACAACATAAAAACACAAACAAATGAGAATTGCATTGTATTGAAAAAATATTAAAGTAATAGAATACAGAATCGAAATTAAAAGAGTAGTTGAAAGAAGTAAAAATCAAATCCTAACAAAGTATGAAAATGTAAATCGCTAAAAGTATGAAAATGTAAATCGCTCTCTCTCTCTCTCTCTCTCTCAGTAGCTCTCGCTCTCTGGGGTCGTGAGTGTCTGCGGCTTGCTAGGGCGAAAAAAAGGAAGGGGGTTTATATATGAAAACCCTTTTGACCTAGCTGCTCAGTTCTGCCTGAAGGTCTGCTCGAAGCTATGCATGAGGTTTTAGTCGTGTGGGTGCTCGGGTAGGATTTCGGGTTGTTCTTCCAGCGCTCGGATCTTCTTTGGTCGGATCAAGATTTGGACTGTTCTTCTCGCACGATCGCTCCATCGGGTACATGTTCGGGTTTTACCTCATTCTTGCCCCTTTTTGGGCTCCAAAGCACCTGTTTTCATCCAAAATGCACAAATGCAACAATGCAACATCCTAAACGGCCTAAATGCAAAATTCCTAAGGTTAAAGACCTAAAAATGCTAAGGTTAGGGTATTTATAATGCAAAACATGGATAAAAAGGGTGTCTAAAACATGTAAATTAGAGAGTTATCAAGAATCGAACCTTGCTGCAAAACTTTTATTTCTTCAAACAGTAATTTTCTGCAACCAAATCAATCACAGAAACTATTAGTAAAACAGAAACTTCTCATCTCACTAACTAAACCCCAACAACAACAAAAGCTCCAAATTTTTCTAACAATTTAGCTATCTATCTCCTTATTGAACCATATGTTACAAGCTTCAGGTGACAGATATGAATCCAATATCTTTACAAATACCGCTATGAACATCATCAATTATCTTAATTAGCTGATGAAACTTAGAAACACTCATACTATATAGCAGATTCCTCTTCATCTCTGAAGTTACAACAAAACAAGCTCCCATCTTATCTTCTTCTTCTTTGTTTCCAGCATTAATACCCTTCTGATATAACCTTTGACCAGACAATTGTATGGTTTGTTTGAGTAAAGGACATCTTTTGATATGCCCTTCGAGATTCTCCTGCAACACAGAGCTACAAAATTGGAATCAAACAGTTTGCTACAACAACAAGAGACATAGAAAACTAAAACCTTTGGAAAAAAAAGCTTTGACTTACTGAGATGGATCAATAGGGCATGGAATCAATTCACCTTCCAATCTCTGACTATGGTACCCACAAACCCTGTTTCGGAAAAATTAACTCTGCTCATTGATTTTGAAAAAAAAAATAGAAAACCAAACTTTTTATAGTTCCTCGTAAAATCATCATGATCCCAAATCGAAATTCAAACATAAAATCATTCGATTTGAGCTTAAATTATACCAAATCGGAGAAATTTCCGAGTACAAGTGAAGGAAAAGTAAATCTAGGGTTTAATGGTGATGGTAATAAGAAGTATGAGCCGAGAAGAAAAAGAAGAGAAAGAGAAGATGAGAGGAACAAACGGCGAAAGACAAAGGAGAAAGAGGAAACGATGAGAAGAGGTTGAGCTTCAAAATCTGGGCTGGTCATCGACGAAGACAAGAGGAAGATATGGGTTTGCATCTTTGGAGATGGAGAAAGGGGATTAGGGTTTGAAGGAGAGAGCGAGAAAAAAGTTTTAGGAGAATTGAGTAGGGAAAAGGCGTTTTAGTGAATTATTTGGTTAAGTGTTGACGGATAATGCAATTTTAGATTCCCGCTTAGAGATTTTTCGGCTTAGCGTTTATTGAATGCTATCATATCACGACTAAAATTATAAACTTATCTTTAATAGCAAATGAGAAAACCGAGCAATTTTCATATGCTATTAGTATAGGTTTTTTTGTAGTGTCACCCCAGTAACTGATCTGATCGTCCTCGTTGTGCACCAAGCGCACCAAAATTATAAACCAAGGAGCAAGATCAAAGAAAAAAACTTTTTTCACACGCAATGTTATTTACAAGGAAAATTTTGCAGCCTTATCACTAATAGAGGAAGATTTACCAATGTGACAAGTCACACTATGGTCAAGAAGCTTGGTTCGAAAGTAAATAAGCATCTGAATCTGTATGATCTTGAGTGGCTTGATGACAGTAGTGAGATTAAAGTTAAAAATCAAGTGGTTTGTCCACTAATACTATGATGGACAAATATGAGGATGAGATTTTGAAACGACCAGACCCGTTTTTTGTTTTTTAATATAATGTAATTAAATAGTCTATAATAATTAATTATAACCAACCAACAAACCACCAATTATCCATCATACGCAGCGGAAGACATATCAAACCAACACCAATATATTAGAATACCATACCAATTATAACCAATATAAATTCTCAACCTATACATAATCCTAAACAAGGTTCCAAAAACATATAAAACATAACCACAACAAAGTAATCGATACCCTAGATCATCCTTCTCCTTATCGCCATGATTCCACGTTTCACTTTACCTGCACAACAAACACAATGTGATGCATGAGTATTACCAGAAGTACTCAGTGAAGTGATCCTCCCATCTACTAGCTATACAGACAAATGATTAAGACAAACATAACCAGCAACCATATCACAACAAGCAAAACAAACAATGAAGAAAACACAATCCGTATCCGCTAGACACTGGTATCGGTCGACACCAAACCACGAACACGCCTTTGTTGATCTCTCCTCGACGAAACCCTAATCCAGTCATTCCTCCCACGACTCACCTGCAATAACAGCCATACAAGGCCATCAAAAGACACATCCAAACACACATAAAGCAAAGCAATCAACAACACATCACCAAAAACACATAAACACTCAACCTTGATTTAGAAAGAATTAAAACAAGAACAGCCCACACAACCACCACAATGACATTCTCACGCTTGAACAGTTGCTGATCTGCTTCCCCTTCCCTTGACAACACCAAAACAAGCCTCTTATGATCCTCTTAAATCTTTAAAATCCCCTCTTTAAGCCTCTGAATCAAGCACACAAGCCAACTCTCCCTCTTTTATCTTTCTCTAAAAGCGACAAAACATAATACCCACAAAAGAGAGGCTGCTCGTGCCATTTAAAACAAGCTAAACCAGACGATTTCAAAACAAACCGCATAACCTCAATTTTGATGGTGTCGATCGAAACCCACCCAAAATTGGGCTTGGAATGTTATAGATCTTATGTGATATGTTACCGATGGAAGCTAGACATATTCTTATTAGGAGACCATGGCAATCGATTCTTGATGGTTTTACTAATCCCCATTCCCAATTAGTAATCAATCATGGGGGATAAAGACTTTAACCATCTATGAGCCTTATCGGCCAGAGAAAGATAAAATTTTACACTTAAGATAGTTTTCGGGTACTCCATTTGTTTTTATTGTAGTACAGATTTTTTCAAAGGGACTGTTGTGATCCATCATTTGTTCAGTGGTGAGACCATGAAATTGAGTTTTCTTCACTAAGGGACTGATTTGAGGTTTAATTTCATTATCACGTCTTTGTGGACGAGGGACTCGTATGGCAGCTCGGTCTCGAAGGTATTGATTTAGAGCATCAAAATCAGCTATCGTACGGTATGGCATGACATGTCTTAAAGGATGCACGTAAGTAGATTTTCTAGCAGCAACATGAGGTAAGAGCTTGTTGATCATGACCAGCCAGAGGGTTGAATTGTTCATCGGTATGTGCATAGATGGTGTTACCAACTTTATCTTGAATCAGTTCTCCATGCTCATCGAAGGTTAGAGCTTGTTGTTGATGGTCGAGGTTAAGGAGACTGCGGTCTTGGTTCCTAAACCTAGGAAAAATACCCGAATCCGAAGATTCGATCCGAACACGATCTAAAAAACCCGACTCAAACCCGTATCCAAAATTTTTAAATACTCGAACGGGTTCCGTATCTCTAAATCTGAAAATCCAAATCCGATCTGAACCCGAATCCAAACGGGTACCCAACTATATCCACAATATTAATATATAATAGTAATATATTAGTTAGTTATATTTATAATAATGTAAATTCCCAATATATTCAGATTTTTAAATATTTTGGATATTTTGAGTATTTAAACTATTTTTTTAGTAACTTTGGGTAAAAATACTCTAAGTTTTTAGACAGTATGGGTATTTTCAAACAATTTCGATAGATTTGGATAATAAATTTTGAGTTTTGAGAACTTCGGGTAATCCGAATTCGTAATACCTGATCTGAATCCGAAATCTAGAAATAACCTAACGCATTCACTACAAGAAAACACGTTGATTTCAGACAGTTTTTGACAGTTTTCCAAGAGGTTTTCGACAAATTTCTGTGGAAATTCTGAGGAAAACACATCTCTCGGAAAACTCTCGGAAATTTGTCAATCCGTCGGAAATTGCTTGGAAATTTCTGACGAAAATAAGGTCATCCGAAAATCCTCGAAAATTTTTCAAAAATTCCGACGGTTTTCCAGGAGGTCAAAGACCGTTGGTATAATCTAAGAAATTTCCGACGGATTACTAAGAACTTTGTCATTATATCCGTTGTAATTATATCCGTTACGATTATATCCGTTGTGATATAGCCGTTGCAATTATATCCGTTGTGCTATTTAAAAATCCCTCTGAAATCCGTTGGAAATCTCTTGGAAAGTTTGTGTATATATATTCAAGTTATGATTCACTTGTTTGGTAAACGAAAATATACACAATACCAACAATAATGTCTTCTTCAGATCCTTATGCTTATTTTCGTTCATGGATGGATAAACCTAGATACAATGAAGAGATGGGCAAACTTACAGAAGAGTTCAAGGAAGGTCTTAGACAATTCATGTTATTCGCGTCAAACCAGAGCATAACGCGAGAAACAGGTACTATGTCTTGTCCTTGTCCAAAATGTCGGAATTACAAAAATCTGGAGGTATCATTAGTAAAGAAGCATTTGTTTAGGGATGGATTTATGCCGGGTTATAAGATATGGTTTTCGCATGGAGAAAGTGAATCAATGGTAGATTATGGTAGTACTAGTCAACATTATATTCCGGATAGTGTAGAAGAACCACCGATAGAAGTAGACGTAGGTACATTTCAGATGGTGAACAATGCGTTTAGGGAAAATGCGCCCTCATTAATTCAGGATGGAGATAGAGTAGAACAGCCAAATTTATAAGCCCGGAGGTTCTTTGATATGTTAGATGCAGCAAATATGTCATTGTATGATGGTTGTAAGAAGGGTCATTCACCATTATCAGCTGCAACTAGGTTGATGGGCACAAAGACGGATTGGAATTTATCAGAGGGTTGTGTGGATGCGATTACTGATTTTGTGAAAGAAATTTTGCCAGAGAATAATCTTTCACCAGCTTCGTACTATGAGGTGCACAAACTCGTAGCTGGACTTGGTTTGCCATATCAGGTGATAGATGTGTGCAGTGATAATTGTATGATTTATTGGAGAGAAGACGAAGGCCGCACTTCATGTCGTTTTTGTCGTAAACCTCGGTATCAGGACACAAGTGGAAGAGTTCCCATACCATATAAAAGGATGTGGTATTTACCGTTGGCAGAGAGGTTGAAAAGATTGTATCAGTCAGAGCGTACAGTAGGAGCAATGAGATGGCATGCAGAACATACATCAGACGGTGTAATTGCGCACCCATCGGATGCAGAAGCACAGAAACATTTTCAGTCAGTCTATCCTGGCTTCGCGTATGAGCCAAGGAACGTTTATCTTGGTTTGTCTACAGATGGTTTTAATCCTTTTGGGAAACATGGGAGGCAATATTCATTGTGGCCAGTTATCGTGACACCTTATAATTTGCCGCCATCTTTGTGTATGAAACGGGAGTTTCTTTTTCTCACCATTCTTGATCCAGGTCCAGATCATCCGAAGAAATCACTTGATGTTTTTTTGCAGCCATTGATATATGAGTTACAAATGTTATGGGAACATGGTGTGAAAGCGATTTTCCAGCCTATGGTATGTTATCTGGATGGACAACGCATGGACGGTTAGCTTGTCCGTATTGTCAAGATAACACCGATGCATTTCAGCTGAAACACGGACGTAAAACGAGTTGGTTTGATTGTCACAGACGATGGCTCCCTGAAGATCATCCTTATCATTGGAGCACCACATTATTTAAAAAGAACAAACAAGTCGTTGATAGTCCACCTCCTGAGTATTCTGGCGAAGAAATTTTGAATCAGTTAAGAGATTTTGGTGCTGAGAAGACAGCGGTTTGAGATGGTAATGGGCATGATATCGTTGATGGATATGGCGATCATCACAACTGGCACAAGTTTAGTATCTTCTTCGAATTACCATATTGGAAGGATCTTTTGTTGAAGCACAATCTTGATGTCATGCATACAGAAAATAACGTTTTTGATAATCTCAGGAACACCGTACTAAATGTTCAAGGAAAGACAAAAGAAAATTTGAAGTCTAGATTGGACTTGCCTGATATATGTTCTCAAAGAAAACTTCATGTCATGCCAAATGGGAAAGCACCAATCCCTCGATTCCGATTAGATGCATCTTCCAAGAAAGCATTTTTAGAGTGGATTATGATGCATGTCAAATTTCCTGATGGGTATGCATCTAATCTTCGTAACTGCGTGAATATGGGAGAAGGGAAGTTTCAAGGAATGAAAAACCATGATTGTCATGTCATTATGCCGCGCCTCCTTCCATTTGCCTTTCAGCATCTTCTACCACATGGTGTACACAAAGAAATTGCAGGTATTTTCTCATACAGATTATTTAACTTTTATGCCTAATTATCAGTGTTTATTAATATCTTAACATTTCATGTTATAATATATGCAGCTATAAGTGTGTTCTTTCGAGATTTATGCACAAGGACGCTTACAGTAGAAGGGATACATAGCTTGGAGCAAAATATACCGGTGATCTTATGTAACCTTGAGAAGATTTTTCCACCGTCTTTTTTTGATGTTATGGAACATCTTCCAATTCATCTCCCACGAGAGTTAGCACTTGGCGGTCCTGTTCAGTATCGATGGATGTATCCTTTTGAGTGCTACATGGGCACTCTTAAGAAGAAAGTAAAAAACTTGGCAAGAGTCGAAGGTTCTATCATAGCAGAAAGCATCAACGAAGAAACCGCACACTTCTCAGAATATTATTTTCCGAAACACGTCCAAACAAAGATGCAAAAACCTGCTCGACACGATGACGGTGGGGAGACACCTTTTTACCCTGTACAAGTCCCAAATATATTTTCCCAAATTGGTCGATTAAGTGGAAAAGCAAAGAAACGAAGGCTAACAGAGGAAGAGGTACAACACTTGCACATGTACATAATCACAAATTGTGAAGAGCTTATGGAGTATGAGAGGTAAAAAATTTACAATTGAAATGCTAATTTATTTTTATTATATTTGAAATTGCAAATATATTTATCCTCATGTTAATTAATTTATAGGATTTACTTGGACCAAGTACGCTTTACATATCCAGACATGAGCGAGGATGAAGTTCAAAAACTCAAGCAGGCTGAATTTAGTCGTTGGATAATATTCTACGTAAGTTTTTCTTATTTAAAATTTATTAGTATATATATTTCAAAGTAAAATTATTTTACTGTTTGAATATTTTCTAAAAATATTTTTTATAGGTAACAACAATGTCTTCTAGAGGGCAATCATTTCCTACATGGTTATTGGAGTTTGCTAATGGGCCTTTATATGTTGCGGAAGCTTATCCCATGTATTGTACTCGTGGTTACGCATTCAAGATTCTTAGACCCAAAAAGACTAGGCCAACTTGTGATTATGGTGTGTCGGCACAATCTGGTTATCTTGTATACTATGGTGTCCTTCGCGAAATCTTAGAAGTTCGTTATCCGGGGATGATCAATTTACGGTGCATTGTTTTCTCATGTGAGTGGTACAATCCAATTGTTGGATCTGGTGTGAAACATGACGAATTTGGTGTCACAACAATACATTTGAGAAAGAGACTCCAAGAATATGATCCATTCATCCTCGCTTCACAAGCCTATCAAATATGCTACATTAGATATCCACGGGCAACTGCAGCAAATGACCCTTGGACCACAGTGATGTCAGTAAATCCTAGAGGAAGGATTGTTGGGATTTCCGATGATAGTGAACATGAACCTATGCAGAAAAACTCATTGGGTACCATAGGAGCGGTTGAGCATTCTCTAGAAATTGATCTTGTCGTTGATTTCACCAACTTTGTAGATGACGAGATTTACGATGATTCTGAGGAAGAGAGTGGAGAATTTGAGGATGCTTCTGATTCGGACAATTCTGAATATTCATCGGATGACGATGATGAGGAATTGTATTAATTTTGTAATTTCTATTTTCATAATTATATGTATGTATTTATCAAAACATGGAAATAAATTTTAGATCTTGAAGTTTTCATATAATATTTTCATAAATTTAAATTAGCAATTTATATATATAATTTGGTATGTATTTGTATATTTATATATAAAATATATATCAGTCTCGGTATTACAGACGGATAACCAACAAAACTAATACGGCCTCGCAAATCCGTCGGATAAGTCCTCAGAAATCTGTAAGAAAATTCAGAGGGATGCCCAAGGGAAGACGAATGCAGTCATATTAAGAAAAAAAACTCGTTTCCTAGGAAAACCCTCGGAAATTTCCGATGAATTACCGAGGCTTAAACCGCGTCCTCTGAAATCTGTCGGAAAATTTTGACGATTTTCCAAGAGATTTTCATTTATTTGAAGAATTTTATAGTTTTGATACATCTAATGTGTTGTCTAATATTATAATAAGCCATATTTGACAATAAATTAGATTATAATACATTGTACCACAAAAAAATATAACATTTGAAAGATTACATTATCTACACTTAAGTGTTTATAAGATGATATTAGAGATATGGTTGAAACTTAGTGGAAAGTTATTTGTATTTATAAAAATTATTTGATTTTTTATCTATTATGATCCTAAATGTAATTGTGTTGACAATATGTCTTAGTCTAGTTTTAAACAACTCTTAAGATCAATTATTTTTTGTAAAATTGTTATAAATATAATATCCCTCAGAAACTTCTCGGCAATTACCGATGGATTACCAAGGGATTTGACTTTCCGAGGAAGTTCCGACGGATGTGTTTTCTTTGGTTTAGTTAATGGTTGACTGGCCAATAAATATACATGCAATTATTATGCGACGGATTTCCGAGGGAAGCTATTTTTTCAGACGAATTTCCGATGGACAGTGAATTTCCGATGGTTTTGTGAAGCGAAAATATAATACCCGCCTATTATTTCATTCACGCGGCAAACCCTAATTGTTTTATAGGGCTTTCCAACGGTTCGTGTCACTCTGAAAGGTTTTTATATATACATAGCCTCTTAATTTTGTCCCCAATCGCATCTCCACTGTTGAAACCGTTCGTTGACCCTCCGCCGGTGGTCTTCTCCTCCCCGCCGCTCGTTTCCTTGCCGCTGGTCTTTCCTTCCCTCCGCTGGTCCCTCCACCGTGGCCATCTCTTCCTTCTGGGGTCTTCTCCTTCCCTCCGCTGGTGGTCTTCTTCTCCCCTCCGCCGGTGGCTATCTGCTTCTTTTCCGCCGCCGGTCATCTGCTTCCCTCCGCCGGTGGTATCCTTCAACCGGTCACCATCTACAAACATCTGAAATCATGTAAATTTCATATTTTATTATGATTTTGATTTGTGATTCTTAGTTTTGTTTGTTAGAATTAGGTTTTTGAATACATTTAATTAGATCTTGATTGGATTTGTTGATGAATTAGGGGTTTGATATTGATTTAGATTTTAATTTTAGAAAGAATTTATTTGTGTAGAAAGAATTTAATTTAGAATTGGGCTTTTGAAAGCAATTTATTTATTTGTTGATTACTAATTTAGAATTAATTTTAGAAAGAATTTTAGAAAGAATTTATTTGTTGATTACTATATATTTTGGGATTTAGAATAGTTTTATAAAAAATTCTGTTTATTTATTTGTTGATTACTACTTTATAAAATTGTGTAGGTCTTATGGAGAATTTAATGCTTCGTCATCTAACCGTTTCCCGATCCGGCAATCACAAAGTGGCTCACCATCTCAAAGTCCTTCTAGTGTCCCTGAGACAAGGAACTCAGCTCCTCCATCGGTTATGAGCATTGAAGAGTTTGTTAGTCAACCAGACCGACAACATATGCAGAGACTCCACCCGGAAGAAGAAAACGGAGCTACATGGTAATTAACTTCACTTTATGTAATTATTTGAAATTGATTAATTGGTCCTTAACTAATTAGTATTAAAAACATGGTTTTCAGGTTTGGTTTAGATAATGGAATAACAAAATCTATACTTAATATTTTCAAGACACAGTTGGATAAACCATGGGAAACTTACGAACATGTGGACAAAGAAACCAACAAGATTTGGTTCAAGACATTTGCTGTAAGTTAACAGTTATTTCTTTTTTTCATAAGTTTTAATATTTAATGTTTAGATTTATTTTAATTTTTATTTTTTCACTGTTTGTGGCAAGATTATAATTGGGAAAGCGGTCATTGTCATAAAGTGCGAAAAGTCTTATGGAAATCACTTGTATTCATGGAAGCAAAAGTGGAAGCAAGGCAAAAAAATACCTAACTGTCTAAAACATGATGTTTGGAATGGGTTTATCAGATATTGGAATATGGATGAGACGCAAGCTAATTCAACACAAAAGTCGATTAACCGTAGGAGCAGACGTGGTGGAAAGGGACCAGCTACCCACAATGGAGGTTCTATAACCTTTAAAAAACATGAGAGAAAAATGGTAAGTTTTCTAATATAATCACTTTTACTTTTCAAGAAGTTATAAGTTGTTTAGATTTAATATGTTATGTTTTTCTTTAAATGTAGACAATAGAGGCTGGAGGGATTGCACCTGATTGGTTAGAAGTTATGGAAGCCACCCACACAAGCAAGAAAACTGGACAAATTCAAGATATGGTTATCGCAGAACGGATTCAGAAGATTAAGCTCCGGAAGATGGAACGGCTTACACAACTCTCTGAAGATAGCTCACCCATAGTTGATATACCTCGTCCAGAAGTCAACCAAATGTGTCTTGAGGTATATTTGAATATATTGTTTTGTCTTTTTATTTATTTCCAATCATTAATTAATTATTATTTTTATTTAGGAAATTCCTTTAACCAAGGGACGGAGAACCGGTTTAGGAAATCTTGCGTCTGGAGGTGGGAATGTCTCTTCGGTTTTTCCTCGGGACAATGAACTTGTTTAACAAGTTCAAGATCTTAACCGGCTCGTAAAAGAAAAAGACGCGACGGTTGAAGAACTAAAGCAAGAAAACCTCCAGATTAAGGAACAATTTATCCAGACTTCCCAACTTCAAAGTTTTATTTCCTCCCAATTTCCTGGACAATTCCCTCTTCCTAATTCTAGCTAATTTTTTTTTTCTAAACTATTTTAAATTTATGAAAAATGTTATTTAGTTGGATAATTATGTGTTTGGTATGTATATATTTTGTATTAGGACATTTATGTATTTATTTTCAGCTTTTTGATATATATAATACTTTATTTATTATTAAAGAATTTCTATTTTTATTTTATATTTTTGTTTTTATTTTTATTTTCGTTTATATATAAGAGCCCTAAGAAAGTCCTCGGCAACTCCGTCATTGTCCGAAATTCCTCGGAAACGTGACCCTCGGAAATCCCTTGGAAAACATGTCTCTTGGAAATTCCTCGGAAACTTGACGCCCTTGGAAATCTCTCGAAAGGCGTTTGTCCTTGGAAAACCGTCGCAAATCAGGACTCTTGGAAATACGTCGGAAAGTTTTGTCCTTGGAATTCCGTTGGAAAACAAGTCCCCTTGAAAATTCCTCGGTAATTTGGAATCCTTGGAAATCCATTGGAAATTGTACACCCTTAGAAATTCGTCGGAAATTTCCGACGGATTTCAGACGATTTCTAATTTCTGACAAGCGGTTTCTAAGGACTTTTCTTTCTCGGTAATTCGTCAGAAAAGGCTGTTTCCGACGGTCTACCGACGATTCTCTCACTCGAAAACTGGCTGTTTTCTTGTAGTGATTGGGTCTTACACCTCTAAATTCAAAAACCCAAAAATCCAAAATACCCGATTCTAACCGAACGAATACCCAAACGCCCAAGCATATTATTTGGTTCCTTTGATCAACCATGAGTTGTTGTTGTCTTTGAACTTTTCTAATTGTGCGTTCAGGTCTATCGATATCTTAGTATGGAGGCATATTTCTTGTGCTATCAAAAAGTTTTTTTTTAAAAAAGGTAAAACGTAAAATTCAAAAAAATTTTGACGAGGGCTTTTTAAAAATATAGAATCATCTTTTTTTTTGTCAAACACTTGATTTTATTCTCATTAAGTCAACTACAAAAGGGAGGATTCAAAGATGCAAAGTCTAAAGCAAAAGCACAAGGAGGCATTCCCCAATGCGAAACAAAGATAGATAACAAACATCAACAAGGATTCAAAGAGAGCTTTGAGGCTAACAGCTAAAAGCAATGTTACACATGAGAGATCAGTGGTTGCCGAAGAGTCTTCCATGAGTAAATCAATAGAAGATAGATTGGTCAATGTCAAGCAAGGACTACATGACGTTGAAAAGGTGATCATGGCTATGTGTCTCGCCGGCGCGAGAAAGCGAGAAGTGCTACTTGAAGTAGTGCAGGGGACATGTTAAAAGACTTCAGATGCTTGTGAGTAAGAGAATTTTCCACTAAAGCTACTAAAAAGGTACGCTAAAAATAAGTATCCAGTCGTAACATAACAGGTGAAGCCTCTCTCACATAAAAGTCATGGCCATGGAGATTAAGACTTTCACACAAATTTCGTAGTTGGCGTGACATGGGCAGAGTAGAGACATACATGATCTTCAGGTTAATTGGCGATTGTCAGGAATACGACACTTGTAATGCCCGTGAACCAAAATCCTGGTTTGGGATGTGCATCGATCGATGCAGCTTGTGCATCGGTCGATGCAAGGTCTGTTTTTGCGGGATGACTTAAGTGAAATGCACGGGTTGACGCGTTTTGGGTTTTGGAAACCTTAATGCTTGGGTGTTTAAGTGTAAACTCGACGTCCTATAGCTTTAAAAGTTCCAGAGAATTTTTCGTATCTATAGCTTTAAAAGTTCCAGAGAATTTTTCCTGTAAGTTTCGGAAAAAGTTCCTTGCCTGTTTCTGAGAGATCTATCTGTGGGAGTTGAGATCTAAAGCGGAGAACATGAGAGGAGCTTGCTAAGAAGTTATTTTCGTGATTTTAGAATCAGTTTTTGTCATTCTCAAAGGTGAGTATGTGACCATGGCTGATCTAACCGATTAGATGTTTGATTGTGTGTTTTAGGGTGTTGTTTCCTTATGCGCTCGTTTGTGAGTGTTTGTTGTGAGCTTTTGTGGCCTTTAGAGTCATTTTCGGCATCATGGAGTCAAGAGGAGACGGGGCAGATCGTGAGTGGTGATGCGTTGCGCGACTACATCGATTGATGAAAGGAGTTGAATTGGTCGACGCAGTTAAGAATTTGACGGCAACACGAGGAGTTGCATCGGAGTGCAACGGTCGATGCATCTAGGGACTTGGAGTAATTGCATCGGTTGATTCAAGGAGTGCATCGGTCAACGCAAGGTGTACGTCGGTCGACGCAAGTGTGCAGAGTCGACGCACGTGTTCAGAGTTGTCTGGTTTAATTGTCTTCCTTTGTGTATTGTTTGTGCTTGTCTTTTCGCAAGTGTGTATAGCCCAGTAGATGGGAGGATCGCCTCACAGAGTATTTATGATAATACTCACGCATCTCATTTGTGTTGTGGTGCATGTAAAGGAAAAGTGTGATTGTGGAATCAAGCCGATGAAGAGGATGATGTTCTATAGGCTCGGTTGTTTTGTTCAATGTTGCTGATCGGTTGCTATAGTGGAATGTGGTGTAGAACGGTTTTTTAGGTTGCTGGTTTATTGTTATATGACTTGGTTTATGTTATGGGCATTGTTGGATAGATGTTATTTGATTTATTCGTTATTGGTTATTTAATTCATTGGTTTAATGTTTGGTTATTTCTGCTGTTGGTTTGAATGTGGTTGGGGTGTTAGTGAGTAGGGGATCACTAGAGAATTATTATATTAAAAAAAAATGTCGGATCGTTTCAACACTGCATATAGAAGTGATGGTCTCTTAATGCTGGCTAAAGTCGCTAGCTAGTATTGGCAAGGAGTGATTGTTGACTTAGGGTCTTCCAAAGCCATAATCAAACTGTTGGCAATATGAATTCAGGGCTAAAACGCCAAGAGACTTTAAGGAGATAACAGCAGAAATGATTGCCACATGAAGAGCATATACCAGGGTTCTAATAGAATGAGTGCACAAACCTAGCGATCTAGTTGGTTTAAATCTCGAGAGGAGTCTTCTGCCTAGGAGAGTATAACCACGAACTATATCTAGATACATGCTAAGGCTTGGCAAAGGAGAAAAGGAATTGGACTTGATGTTTAGCAAGATGGGCTGAGGTTGAACATATGTTAATGGGCCATTGTCAAATTTTAGGCACAACAAAGGAAAACTACGGTTTTCAATTGGTGACCCTTTGAAGTTGAAAGTTTTGCGGCTGAAAGGAGAGATTGACGAGATTTGCATTGAATGATACATCTCCGGAAGAAACAGGTTCGGCCCTGCCAAGCTCTGGCGATGATGTTTGGCTGAAGCGGAGGTCCAAAAAATATTGAAGACCGTGGCCCTGAAAAAACCCTCAACGTGCGCCATCGACATCTTCCCCTGACAAGGCGCAGCTGATGGTACAAGGAGAAGATCTCCTCCCATCACCGAAGCCAAGTTGAAGATTTCAGGTGAAACCAGACTTCCGAATTGAGGTATGAAAAGTTGAGTGCACTTTCGATCTGCGGTCATGGGGGTTGGGTACTTATAGAGGGTGGTGAGGTTCGCCAGAAAACAACTCCAACCATTGATTGAACAGCTACCCATATTTGGAGATTTCAAAGAAATTTGGGGAAGGGAGCAAAAGGTTAGAAAAGAGAAGCTAAACGAAGAAGAACTGAAAAAGATAGGACTAGATGGAAGGATCCCCGAACTATGCTGATGCTGGAAAGTTTAGATAGTGAAGCTGTGATAATGATAATCAATAACACAAGAAGAAAATCAAAGATAGAAATGATAAACGATACAACGTTCATAGAAAACGCAGCAACGCATCTCACCAGCAAGAATCTCGAAGAGAGAAACCAGCTAAACGATGAGGAACAAGTTCTTAAAAGTTTACAAACCCAAATTATTCATAGATAAGAAAGAGAGAGCTAACACATGCTCTTCATACTACTAGTATCGTTAACACAGTTAACGTTTATTAACCGCCGTGACGTTGACGTTTCTGCAACCGACATTCTCAACTCCACAGCTCAACAGTACAGCTCACCATTACTCGCACGTGACTTCAATCTCTTCTTATCCTCTTCACACGTGCCAAATGCCAGCTCCCAAATGCTATATCAAAGCTCCCATGTTCGAAGAACCTTGACCACAAGGTTCAAAAGCTGGAAACTTCTTCTGCAAGTCAAAGAGATATTCCCACGTTGCCTCCGCTTCAGTCTCATTCGTCCACTGTACCAATAGCATTGTTGCAGCTCGTCCTTGCCACTTTACCATCTTCCGATCCAAGATAACCACAGGTTCCTTGAGAAGAACATCAACAACCACAGACGGTATTTGAGTCGAAGTGAGCACATTACCTACTACCGCCTTTAATTGGGACACATGGAACATCGGATGTATAAGCGAACCCTCCGGAAGCGATAGCTTGTATGCGACCTTACCACAGCGATCAACTACCTTATAAGGACCAAAGTACTTTGGCGACAGCTTCTGATTAGCACGAACGACCACAGAACCTTGACGATAAGGCTGCAATTTGACAAAAACCGTATCTCCCACAATAAACTCCCTCTCCGTGCGATGAGAATCAGCGAACTGCTTCATGCGATGCTGATCTCTTAAGAGGTGAAACTTCAGAATCAAAAGCATTTGTTCCCTTTCCTGTAAACTTCTTGCCACCACTGCCACCTTAGATTCACCAGGTAAATAAGGAAGGTGTAGAGGAGGGGCTTGTCCGTAAATAGCTTC
Organism: Camelina sativa; assembly: GCF_000633955.1. Lineage (NCBI taxonomy): Eukaryota > Viridiplantae > Streptophyta > Magnoliopsida > Brassicales > Brassicaceae > Camelina > Camelina sativa. The sequence goes on from NC_025704.1 coordinate 16,494,620, forward strand.
AAACGGACTAATCTGTGTTGCAGTATGAAAATTAGTATTATACCAAAATTCAGCTAACGAAAACCATTGGCTCCACATTTGAGGACGGTCACTGCACATACAGCGGAGATAAGTCTCCAAACACCTGTTCACGACCTCTGTCTGACCATCACTTTGAGGATGATAAGCACTGGAAAAATGCAGATCAACACCTTGTAGGGTAAACAATTCACGCCAAAATGTGCTAAGAAACACAGTGTCACGATCACTGACAATAGAGCGAGGGCAACCATGAAGCCTATAGACAGTATCCAGAAATGCTTGAGCAACAAACACTGTAGTGTATGGATAAGCCAAAGCCATAAAATGTGCCGCTTTCGTGAGTCTGTCCACAACCACAAATATAACCGTTTTGCCTGCAGATTCCGGAAGACCATCGATGAAATCCATAGATAAATCAGTCCAAACTGCTTCAGGGATGTCAAGTGGTTGTAATAACCCTGGATAAGCCGCAGTATCATATTTGCATTGCTGACAAACAGTGCAACTGCGAATATAAGTTTGAATATCCACGGACATGCCTCACCAATAAAACAAACCCTTAACTTTCTGATATGTTGCATCACGACCAGAGTGACCTCCCGTACCAGAGCAGTGCATCCACTGTAAAATGGTGTTGCGTAATTGAGGATCATTAGGCACTACAATCTTACTATTCCTTCTCAAAAACGATTGTACCCATGAGTAACGCTTCCTCGCATTTGGATTTGAAGCGAGCTCCTCAATGAGCTGCTTTAACTCTATGTATGTTTCATAGTGAGCTTGAATGTCCTTCAGCAAGTCACATTCCAACACAGACATAGCCATATGAAGTACCTCAGCTCTATCGACTCGAGATAACGCATCAGCAACCACATTTTCCTTTCCTTGCCTGTATTGTATCTCATAATCGAACTCCAACAACTTGGGAAGCCATTGCTGTTGAATTGGCGTGTTCAAACGTTGCTACAGAAGATACTTGAGGCTCCGTTGGTCCGTTTTAATAACAAAGTGGTTAGGAAGGAGGTAATGACGCCACTTCTGCACAGCAAACACCACAACTAAAAGCTCCTTCTCATAAATAGATAAGTCCAGTTGTTTCCCCTTCAAGTGACGACTAATAAAAGCCAAAGGGTGTCCTTCTTGCATAAGTACTGCTCTAATTCCCCTTGTACTTGCATCAGTTTCCACCAAAAAAGGCTTATCGAATACTGGTAAAGCTAAGACAGGAGCTTGGCTTAACGCCGTTTTCAACCTTGTAAAAGCCTCTGTAGCATCCGCAGTCCACACAAACGCATCTTTTTTTGTCAGCAGAGTTAGGGGTCTAGCAATGGTGCCAAAATTCTTGACAAAACGACGGTAGTACCCTGCTAAACCCAAGAACCCTCGTAACTGCTTCAAATTAACTGGTATTGGCCACTCTGCAACAGCGTTGACCTTGGCAGGGTCCGTAGACACACCACCAGCACCAATAAAATGCCCCAAATACTCAACTTTAGTTGTTGCAAACGCGCACTTACTCTCCTTGGCATACAACTGATTCCCTCTCATAGTATGAAACACTTGTTGTAAATGTATGATGTGATCCTCCATAGTCGAACTATAGACCAAAATGTCATCAAAAAAGACAAGGACAAATTTGCGCAGGAACTCCTTGAACACTGAATTCATCAACGCTTGAAATGTTGCAGGGGCATTAGTTAAGTCAAATGGCATCACTAGATATTCAGAATGTCCACTGTGTGTTTTGAATGCCGTCTTGTGAATGTCCTCGGGTTCCATACGAACCTGATGATAGCCTGCCCTCAAATCAATTTTAGAAAAGACTGCAGAACCTCCCAATTCAACCAATAAATCCTCAATCAAGGGAATGGGAAATCTGTTCTTGATTGTCAAACCATTTAAATCCCTGTAATCCACACACAACCGCCAAGTTCCATCCTTCTTCTTTACCAACACTACCGGAGAGGAGAAAGGACTTGAACTGATTTGAATGGTACCATCTTTCAACAAATCTTGAAAAATCCTGTCAATTTCGTCCTTTTGATAGACTACATAACGACAAGGTCTCTGATTAACAGGGTCAGAACCTTCTTTCAACACAATCTTGTGGTTATGATTCTCTCTGAAAGGAGGGAGAGCTGTTGGTTCCTCAAAAATGTCAGAGTAATTCTGCTTTAACTTCTCGATCAATTCATTAGTGGCGTTTTCGTTTTGACTTGTCTCTATTACAAACAACATCATATCAGTTTGCTCGACTACTTCCTGAGCGCATATCATAGAAATTTGAGCTCCTTCCTCTTGAGCTTTATTAAACTTGGTAGCCTTCATTGTCCTAACAGCTCCTTGTTTTATCCCATGAAGCAAAATTCTTTGTCGCTTCCACCAGAATCCCATTTCTAGTTTCTGCAGATTCCAAGTCATGTCTCCCAATGGTGCTAACCACTGAACTCCAAGAACCATATCACAGCCTCCTAGTGGAATTAGCATAAAATCATCCTTGAAAAGATTACCTTGGAACAACCACTCAAACTGCGAAACTCTCCCATGTACACCCAACTTACTGCCATCTGCTACCGTCACTCTGGCAAACCCTGCAGTTGAACTGTAACTCCAAGTGCTTTAGCCGCACGAGGATCCATAAAATTGTGTGTTGATCCCGTATCTAAGAGGATGAACATTACCTTCTTCCCATGAGTACCCCTCACCTTTAGAGTATGATAGTCAGTGATCCCTGAGACAGCATTGATTGAGACTCTTGGCGTGTTTACTTCATCCTCAGTAGTAACCAGACTCTCGAAATGTTCTTCCTCACCAGGTTCCTCTTCCACCTCACCAGACGGCACGTAAAACTTTAGGGTTTTCGTGTGATGTCGAGCATGCGTCGGTCGATGCAGTGCGAGTGTCGGTCGATGCAAGTGCATCGAGCATCAATCGATGCAACCCTGTGTTGGTCGATGCATCCCCAGTTGGTGTCGGTCGATGCATGTTGGTGTCGGTCGATGCAGAGTCCTGGTTTGTTATTATTGATTGTTGATTGTTGTTTGATGGTTAGAGATGACTCTATTGCTTGTGTGTATAGACCAGTAGATGGGAGGATTGCCTTACTGAGTGTTTATAAAATACTCATGCATTGCAATTTGTGTTTGTGGTGCAGGTAAAGGCAAAATGTGATCATTGAATCAGGGCAATGAAGAGGAGGATGTTCTAGTGGTTTGCTTGGTTGTCTGGCTTCTGCTAGGTTGCTAGAGTTGAGTCCTAGAATGTTGTTTAGGATTGTTGGTTCTCTAGTTTATGTTGTTTGGATCATTAGTTATGATTTGGAATTAATGTTGAATTATTATTGGATATTGGTATTTGTTATTCCGCTGTTGTATGTGATTGTGGTTAGGTGGCTAGTGGATATGGGAACACTAGTTGTAGTTTATTTATTATCATTATATTTATATTTATTAATATTTATTATTAAAAAAAAAAGTTGGGTCCTTTCAGTTTGGTATCAGAGCCCTTACGGTTCTAGGTTTGGGTTCACTAGGCTTTGTGTTGTAGATGTTTGGGATTTGTATGCTTTGATTGATTATGTGAGTTAGTCAATTGTGTGTGGCATGGAGTCATAGAACATCTTCTTCGACCTACTTTGTGATTCCACGGTGAGTTTATATTTCTGTGTTTGATATTAATTGTTTGCTTAGTCTTCTGTTCATGGTAGTGCATATGGCTAGAGATGGTACTGTTGCTGGTCGTGGTCGTGGACGCAGATGTGGTCGTGGACGCAGACATGGTCGTGGTAGGGGCAGAGTCTCAGAGGTTAGTGAGACCGAGGACCAGAGTTTGACAGTTGAGGGTGTTGGCGAGTCGCAGGGTGTTCCGGGGGATTCAGTGAGTGTGGCCGGAGGGGGCGGTGTTGATGCTCCAGTGGCCGGTGTTGCTAGGGTCTCAGGTGTGGGAGTCCCAGCGGGTGAAGTCCCTGGTGCAGACTTTGCGGCTATGCTAGCACAGTTGTTGGAGCGGTTACCACCAGTGGTACCGGCTCAAGCTCAGGTAGTGCCACCAGTGGTGGCGAAGGAGCGGCAGCCAATTGCTGCGGATTCAGGAGCACATGGACGATATTTGTCCATGCTCAAGGAGATGATGCATCTCGGGACAGATGGTCCCTCGGGACATATGGTCCCTCGGGAAAAATGGTCCCTCAGGACAGATGGTCCTTCGGGACAGATGGTCCTTCGGGACAGATGGCCTTTGTGGCGGGCTGTTTAGCCAGAGTGCCTGTTTAGGCGGTCCTATTTAGGACAGATTATTTGGTCTTTGTGATGGTCCTGTTTTGGACAAATTGTTTGGCCTTGGTGGCGGTCCTGTTTAGGATTGTTTGGCCCTTGTGGCATGTATATGATCATTGTGTGGTCATGAGGTATTCCAGTGAGGGGATATGTGGTTGGTAGGACATTGAGATGTTTTTACGCGAGCCACGGGAAGGAAACCTGGATAGGGATAGGACTCAGACGTGTTCAGAATTGTTTGCTCGCGACTCTAGCGGGACTTAGGTTCTCCTAGTACTGCCATATTCTGAGACTTTGTGGCTTGGGAGTATGGTTGGTATATCGACTTCGGATGACGATCCGGGGGTGCGCTGTAGGGTGGCAACCCAAGAGAAGAGTATTAGATTTTCCTTATATATTATGTCATGCGGGTTTAGGCCCGATGAGGAGCCAGCATTTTGGCATGCAGACTTAGGTCTAATGAAGAGCCAATAAAAACTCAAGGTTTAGGCCTATGAGTAAAGGAAAGTCCAAAAGTCGAGAGCAAATGATGCCTGGAGCGTGAGTCTATCGCCTAGAGAAGACCTTATGTAGATCGGTCGGAGGAGTGTGGGCCGTGGAGACGGTTGCACGGGAGTCATTGGCTGATGGTTGTTTGAGATTTGAGGACAAATCTAGATTGGTGGAGGAGAATTGTAACATCCGTGAACCGAAATCCCGGTTTGGGGATTGCATCGGTCGATGCAGAAGGTGCATCGGTCGATGCAGGTTCAGTTTTCTGTGTTTTGACTTAAGTTAAACGCTGCGTTTTGGGCAAAGGGAGAAGGAAAAATCCTTAATCGTTTCTTCTGTCTCATTAGTCGACCTTTGGCCGTTTTTGAGAGAAAACAGAAGAGAGAAAAAGTTCTTGAGAGTTCTTGGAGATTTTGGGTGATTTGACGCAGTTTCTGTAGAGATCTGTAGCTGGGATCGTTGTAGGAGCTTCCTGGAAGTGTGTTCTTGCTTGTTTGGGGTTTAGATTCGTCTTGGCAAAGGTAAGTGCAGGACCATGGCTTATCTAAGCTAGAGAACTCTCTAATTTGCTTATTGTGTGTTCTTAGACTTGTTAGGTTGATAATTGGGACGTTAGAAAGCTTTCTTGTGGCTTGGGATCGAGTTTTGTGGTTGTAAGAACGAAGATCCGGTGAGAAGCTTTGGGGAAAACACGATGCTCGACATTGCATAGGTCGATGCATATATTGCGTCGGTCGATGCAAGTGCGAGGACGGCGCGTAAAACTCTAGGGTTTTCATGTGATGTCGAGCATGCGTCGGTCGATGCAGTGCGAGTGTCGGTCGATGCAAGTGCATCGAGCATCAATCGATGCAATCCTGTGTCGGTCGATGCATCCCCAGTTGGTGTCGGTCGATGCATGTTGGTGTCGGTTGATGTAGAGTCCTGGTTTGTTATTACTGATTGTTGATTGTTGTTTGATGGTTAGAGATGACTCTATTGCTTGTGTGTATAGCCCAGTAGATGGGAGGATTGCCTTACTGAGTGTTTATAAAATACTCATGCATTGCAATTTGTGTTTGTGGTGCAGGTAAAGGCAAAGTGTGATCGCGAAATCACGGCAATGAAGAGGAGGATGTTATAGTGGTTCGCTTGGTTGTCTGGCTTCTGCTAGGTTGCTAGAGTTGAGTCCTAGAATGTTGTTTAGGATTGATGGTTCTCTGGTTTATGTTGCTTGGATCATTAGTTATAATTTGGAATTAATGTTGAATTATTATTTGGATTATTATTGGATATTGGTATTTGTTATTCCGTTGTTGTATGTGATTGTGGTTAGGTGGCTAGTGGGTATGGGACCACTAGTTGTAGTTTATTTATTATCATTATATTTATATTTATTAATATTTATTATTAAAACAAAAAAGGTTGGGTCCTTTCAGGGGTTGAAACATGCGGATATGCATTTGTGTGTCCAACCTAAGTCCTGCCAGATAAGCTCTCATCAAGTACTCCTCCGAGAGTGTCAACCTGTTCCTGATCAACCAAAAACGTTGATGGTAATCAACAATACCATTTGTTTCCTGCAACTGTTTAAGCTTTGCAATAGGATCATCCAACACATCCTCAAAGCGCTCCTGCAATAACAGTTTATAAGATGGCCAATCACGCAAAACATTCCTTCCCAACGGCGTCTGAACCATAGACTGATGCCAAGCCGCCGCATGACCGTCAAAATGCATCGCCGCCATCTTAACCTTGAAATCTACTTGGGTGAAATCAAGAGAGAAGAAGTCCTCCACCTTGAAAAACCACTCCGACATGCGTTCTCCATTGAATCTGGGGAAATCGACCTTTCCAACCCGAGTTAACCCCGAGTAATGATTCTGATAACCCAATCCGTCACATCTGTTTTGATATCCCGAGCCATCTCCTCTGTTTTGACTCCCCGATCCCTCACCTCTTCTTTGATATCCCGATCCATTTCCTCAGCTACGATCAGAACTCTCCACCAAGTGCTCCGGTGTCGCCGATACTACCGGTGCTTCACCATCACAGATTTGTTTTCCACTGGACGAAGCTTGTTGTCCAAGCTTCATCTTTGCCATTTCAAACATATCCGCAATGTTTGCGCCAATTTTTTTATTTTGTTCAACAAGCGCAACTTCTAAAGCTGAAGTTCGATCAAGTACCTGAGCAATCTGAGAACCCAGAGAATCCAGTGTAGTTTCCGTCACCGGCACCACCATACCAACCGTTTCCACCACTTCTTCAGCACGAGTAAGTTGAGATCTCGTTTCCACCGCCATCATATCCAAGGATTCACTTAGCTCTGATACCAATGATAACGATAATCAATAACACAATAAGAAAATCAAAGATAGAAATGATAAACGATAAAACGTTAATAGAAAATGCAGCAACGTCATCTCACCAGCAAGAATCTCGAAAAGAGAAACCAGCTCAACGATGAGGAACAAGTTCTTAGAAGTTTACAAACCCAAATTATTCATAGATAAGAAAGAGAGAGCTAACACATGCTCTTTATACTACTAGTATCGTTAACACTGTACGTTTATTAAAGTAAGAAATTCTACAGATTTGAGATAATTAGTGGGCTTAGATTGTTTATAGATAGATCGACGTTAATCTAAAAATTAATGGGCTTCTACATGAAAAAAAAAACCGACGACAATACACCTCCTTACTGGAAATCCTAAAAAAATAGGTCTTTTACAACTATAAATACAATGCTATAGTTTGCTTTCACCATAACTCAACAAAGAAAAAAGAAAAAAACTATCTTCTCTTGAATTTATAGTTTTATCAATTTCAATAATTCTTTCATCATGTTCTCAAATTTATATTTGTATTCCGATCTTGATGTTTTTTATGATTCATCGAGTGATCCTATTTATTTTCCTGTTCATGTAGTGGTTTCTTGGAAAGCAAGATCCAATAATCATAACGCTTTGGTTGTTGTTGGTTCACCTTACAAAAAGGTATAATATTGTGCCTTTTTGGTTGAGGTTTTACGTTTAATTCTTTAATCATCTTCTCAAAAAAACTCTCTTCTATTAAATTAATAATTTTACCAATTTCAATAATTCTTTCATCATGTTCTCAAATTTATATTTGTATTCCGATCTTGCTATTTTTTATGACTATCGACTGATCATATTTATTTTCCTGTTCATATAGTGGTTTCTTGGAAAGCAAGATCCAAAAATCATAACGCTTTGGTTGTTGTTCGTTCACCTTACAAAAAAGGTATAATATTATGCTTTTGTGGTTGAGGTTTTACGTTTAATTCTTTAATCATGTTCGCAAAAAAAAATTATTTGTATTCCGATGTTCTATTTTTATGATTAATCGACTGATTCTTTTTATTTTCATGTTCGTATAAGGGTTTCATTGGAAAGCAAGATCAATAAATCATAAAGCTTTGGTTGTTGTTGGTTCACCTTACAAAAATAGGTATAATATTGTGCTTTTTTGGTTGAGGTTTTACGTTTAATTATTTAATCATGTTCTCAAAACAAATTATTTGTATTCTGATTTTCTGTTTTTATGATTAATCGACTGATTCTTTTTATTTTCCTGTTCGTATAGTGGTTTCTTGGAAAGCAAGATCCATAAATCATAAAGCTTTAGTTGTTGTTGGTTAACCTTTCAAAAAGTGTATAATAATTATGCTCTTTTGATGAGGTTATAAATTTAATTCTTTTATTATTTTCTCAAAATTATAATAACATTCAAAAAAAAAAAAAAATTCTTCAAACGAATATTTATAATATATTCTTATATTTATCTTCCATCTTTTTAAAGAAATATATTGCATATGGATCTTATTATTCTTTTATTTTCCTGTTAATGTAATAGATGATAACTATTTTACATAGGTTTAAGGACCAGATAAATCGATCAATAAATTTGTTTCTAATTAATATCAGGTATTATTTTATATAATCGGAATGATTAACGTGTTAAATTATTTCTAATCCTTATAATTTCTTTTTCATAATTTGGTTACACTCGGATTGCCATATTTGCAGGAAAACTATGATCGTTAATAGCCATGTATATTTTCGGGAATATAGAAACGAAATTGTTTAATTTTTATCTTTAGCTTAAATTTCATTTAGATTATTTAAATAATCATGTTATATGAGAGTTGATAATAATTCCATGTTTTAATTATTACTTTCTTT
>NC_025704.1:16504759-16506753 GCF_000633955.1 Camelina sativa
ATTGGATTATATTCAATTCACAAGCTCCTCAAGCCAAAGAAATCGCTTATGCTAAAATTTCAAACCCATCTGTTTGACATGATGTGGAAGCCAAGATCAAAGAGAAGACAATTTTTTTTCACCCTACAATATTCCTATAATATGTGTTTCTTTAATTTAATCTAATTTTTTAATGGTAACGTTAAAGCTTATTTAATTTATTAACAATTGAATTATTTAATTTATGACTTTTGTATAATAGAATCTTTATTTTTAATAAAGCTTGGATTTGTGAAAATATTTATTTATAAAGGATTCTGATAAAGTTCTAATTTATTATATAATAGATTCATAAATTATACATTAATGAATGAAGGAATAATCATGTATATCTTCAAAGTTTTGAATTTTGGTAAATTTAAGACGATAAATATGTAAGTTTTATAATAGGAAAGTTTACTCTTTGTTTTAAATTTCGAAAAAAAGTTCAGTGTGCACGTTGTTAGCCGAAAGGTATCCGGAGCTTTCAACAAGCACCAGACGTCCAATTAAATCTAAAGATCATAATTAATATCATTTGGTCAGTTACACATATTAATAGAAAATATACATATAAGGCAACTCAAATAATTGTTGTATACCTTTATTTGTAAAAATCATACAGGCAAAGGATAAAATTTACTATTCATATACAATTTACAAATTTGAAATGATAAAGATGGAAATACATTCTGTTCCGACGGATTCGCTGATTACGCTAGAGTCGTCAATTCACTGTCAGGTGGATGACTCGTGGAAAGCCACAGAGCCTCATTCAGGGTTAGGCTGGTGGTGTGGTGATGGTGAGAATCAGACTTTGGTAATGGGTGCCAAATGTCAGCGTCGTAGTACATCCCCACTTCATTCATAGTTAGAATCATTATTATGGGCGATGGAGTGTATCCGGTCCAGAGTGATTGATTGCCGGCGATTCGAGACGGATTCTGCAGAGTTACTAGCAATGGTGTTCCGGAGGAGTGGCCGGCTTCTCAACGCTTCTGGAGGAGTTTCAGGTGCTTAGTTCTTCAATGCCTTTTTCACCCTTATCAAGATCCCAAGGACGTCCAATGTGAAGGCTGATTGCTTAGCTCGTTCTTCTAGAGATTTAGTTTCAGAGTCGTCTTTTGTAAACACTTTTCCTCCAGTTTGGGCAACCAATCGAGGAGTTTTATTTTAATTATTTAATGTGAGGTTGACAAAAAAAAAAGATGGAAATACATATATTTTGGTTAGGTTTTTATTTAGATTTTATATAATCGATAGATTAGGATGTAAGTAAGTATTGTTTAAATCAGTAAATTAATATATAGAAAAGATATATATGTTATATATTTACACATATCTATTATTATAAATTCCCCTATTTATAATATATTCTTATATTTATCTTCCATCTTTTTAAAGAAATATATTGCATATGGATCTTATTATTCTTTTATTTTCCTGTTAATGTAATAGATGATAACTATTTTACATAGGTTTCAAGGACCAGATGAATCGATCAATAAATTTGTTTCTAATTAATATCATGTATTATTTTATATAATCAGAATGATTAACGTGTAAATTATTTCTAATCCTTATAATTTATTTTTCATAATTTGATTACACTTGGATTGCCATATTTGCAGGAAAACAATGATCGTTAATAGCTATGTATATTTTTGGGAATATAGAAACGAAATTGTTTAATTTTTATCTTTAGCTTAAATTTTATTTAGATTATTTAAATAATCATGTTATATGAAAATTGATAATAATTCCATGTTTTGATTATTACTTTTTTAAAAAAAAAAATTGAACAGGTTAAACCTAAAGAATACTAGAATGAGGATGGTCATGAGGATGATGTTATGATTTCTTCAACGACTACAACAATTAAATTCTCAGATTGGATTATATTCAACTAGAGGGTTATTCCGTGCTACGCACTGTAACACCCGCAAACCAATTTTTGGTATTTTGGTAAGGGTGTC
>NC_025704.1:16506853-16512645 GCF_000633955.1 Camelina sativa
CATCATATATAATAAAGCTTATTACTAATTACCGAATAACAGGCTTTAGCCTACTGGTTACTCTCCCCCTTGTAAACTCTTGATGTCGCGGGTTCGAACCTCCTGGATGCGCATTTAAGGAATGCCATCTTTATTTTTTGTAATCCTTTCCTAAATGTCATCCTAAGTGTTTCACCATATATAATAACGCTTATTACTAATTACCGAATAACAGGCTTTGGCCTACTGGTTACTCTCCCCCTTGTAAACTCTCGATGTCGCGGGTTCGAACCTTCTAGGTGCGCATTTAAGGAATGCCATCCTTATTTTTTGTAATCCCTTCCTAAATGTTATCCTAAGTGTTTCACCATATATAATAAAGCTTATTACTAATTACCGAATAACAGGCTTTGGCCTACTGGTTACTCTCCCCATTGTAAACTCTCGATGTCGCGGGTTTGAACCTCCTGGGTGCGCATTTAAGGAATGCCATCCTTATTTTTTATTTTTTTGAGGAAAGTCATCCTGATTTTCTATAAACCCTTCCTAAATAACTTTTCATTCTTTCCCTAATTTGTACAAAGACCATCTAAAATAAGAAAAGTTTCACAAAACACACCATTTACTAAGTATTTTAACATTTAAATCATAATCCCAAAACACACAACATATGATTCGAATAAATCCATTGTAAACTTATAAATCCAAAGAAAAGTCTACCATCTGAAAACAAAAAATCAACCTCTAAACATCTCAATCTTCTTAAGAATGATATCATGATAGATATCAAAACATAACTTGGCTCTAATATCTTCTGAAACCTCTTCTTGAAGCTTACTCATCATCTCTTCTACGCCCATTGAGTGGCATTCCACCATTTTGAGGATGAATAATCCACAGTTTGCTTCACTCTTAATGCGACGAAAGAACTTCTTAGGGCATAAGACTTTAAATGGAGACAGATCAACTGTTCCTCTGTTTCTTTCAGTGCGTAAGAGATAAGGTATCATCTCTGCAATACACACAAATAGTTATCAGTAATATATCACAAGCATAAAATTCACATCATAATCAAATTATCATAATCAAATAAGTTCTTACCTGCAATTGGCTTAACATGAGTTTCCACCAAGTCACCTTTACTCTCATGAGTTCGACAATCAAAAACAGTAATCTTCCTGGACTTGAAGCTTATTTCCATACCAATGTACTGTTTGTATTTAGAGTTATAGGCAATACCATAAACTCCCTCGAGATCCTGCCACTTCTCAGTAGGATGACAAACCGAAGGCAACTTCCCACTCACAATATCAGTGACTTCTTTTGGAAACACGTGTTGTGATTTAAACTTATCCTCCTTGAAACTGAAGTATCCAGCTTTCAAATTTGAAAAGAAGTCTGGCCTCACAAAGGTTGATTTCGGAAGTCTCTTGTTGTGAAAATAAATGGGATCCTTGTTTCTTCTCAACCAAAGTAATCCCAAAGCTGCATCAATATGCTACATTAAAAAAAGAAAGAAAAAGACTTTTAGTATATTAGGAGAAATAGACACGATAATATTTAATAATCTGACATTCAGGATAAGATTCATGAAACCACCCAACACAAAAGAAACTGAAACAAATTTTGTGAGCAGTACCGTTTCTTGCAATTTCTTCTCTGGTCTTCCCAGCAAATGTATCCAATGTGAGGTTAATGGTTCTGTATCCGTTATTACCCTGGAATTATCAAAAAAACATTCTCTTATACTTTGATAAAAACTTAATTTTTAAAGTTGACAAGAATTGTTAAAACGTCACACTAACCCTGTTCTGATATTTGAGCTCTTCCAAGAATTTAATTCTTCAATATCATTGAAAGATGGAGACAGGAAAGGGTTGAACATTGGATGAATAGCAGATGTGGCAGGGTTTCTTGGTGCTTTATATGGAGTAATGGTTGAAAATGATGGAGTTGTGAGCCGATTGCTTCGCCTTGGAACATGCTTCTCACCTTCACCATCATCTTTTTGCTTCTCACCATCACCATCAACTCTTTGCTTCTTTCTTGGAATAACAATTTTATCTTTCTTATCCAGCTTTCTCTTTTTTTCCTGAAATCAAGATGTAACAAAGAAACGTGTTTATGAATGTCCTCTTTGTACTTTTTACAAAAATCAGCAATGATATATACAAAACAAACAAGAACTGAATTAAATTGACATACCTCAGGTGAACTAAAACATTTAAGATCAAATGATGGTCCTTCATCTTGTGGATTCTGTTTGTCTTCTTTTTCATCATCACCATCATTTGGGCTCACTCCTTCTGGTACATGATCTTCTTCTTTATCAAGACCATCATTTAGATTCTCACCTTCCTGAGGAAGGTTCACTTCATCATCACCTTCCTGAGGAAGGTTCTCTTCATCATCACCTTCCTGAGGAAGGTTCTCCTCATCACCCTACAAGCAAAACACGTTTTAAAACCTTTTTTAGCTTAAGAAGACTTTCTTACAAAATTAATAACAGGAAAAAGTTGTATAATAAAACTTACATCAACAGCTGAATCGAGTTTCTGGGTCATCTGAGCTTCTGAATCGAGCTTCTGGGTCATCTGAGCTTCTGAATCAAACTTCTGGGTCATTTGAGCTTCTGAATCGAGCTTTTCGGTTTGGGTGAACCTCTCTGTTTGGTTTTCGCTTGGTGTAAAGAACTAGAGATGAATTATTTCACTTGTCAATATAATGTGTTAGAATATTTTTAAAAAGTTCTAAGAATCATTAAATTTACCTCAGCAGTTAAAACTTCTGGATTTGGTTCACCTTCCTTCTCTTTCTGATTTAGTTCACCTTCATTCTCTCTATGGAAAAACAGTATTTGTTCTTTTCCAAAAAATTCTTCTTTCTTTGATTTGTCCATTAAAACACTGATTCCTGTATCATGAATTGCTCGCACTATTCCTTTGCTCCCTTTGTTCTCACACCTAACTTCAACTTCTTGCAGCAATTGTACACAGTCAATCAATGATTGCTGAAAAAAACATTAGAAGCTTTTAGTACATTGATTAAGAATACTTTCCCTATCATTCAAAATACAAATACCAAACCAATTCTTACCTCCTTAGTAATCTGAGTCTCAGAAGTCAGAGCCACATGCACTGTTTTTTGTTCAGTGGTAGACCTGTTAGATGGTCGGATCCCATCACCACACTGCAAATATAATTCGTTTTTTAGGAAGCTTTAGTGCATAATTATGAATACTTTCCCTAATATTCAAACAACAAATAAGAAACAGATTCTTACCTCCTTAGGAATCTGAGTCTCAGATGTATATTGTTCAGTGGGAGAATTGTTAGTTGGACGGATCCCATCACCACTCTGTAAATACAAATCGTTTTTAGGAAGCATTAGTACATAATTAAGACTACTTTCCCTAAAATTTAATTTACAAGTAAGAAAAAAAATTCTTACCTCCGTAGGAATCTGAAAGTCACATGTATATTGTTCAGTGGGAGAATTGTTAGTCGGATGGATCCCATCACCACTCTGCAAATACAAATCGTTTTTAGGAAGCATTAGTACAGAATTAAGACTACTTTCCCTAAAATTTAATTTACAAGTAAGAAAAAAAATTCTTACCTCCGTAGGAATCTGAGAGTCAGAAACTTGAGTCACATTATCTGTACTTTGTTCAGCGCTTGGAGAACAGGGGAATGTAGGGTTGGTAATTGGAGAACTGGCAACTGGAGACATTCCACTATCTTGGTGTTGCTCCTACAACACAAAAAAAAAACGGTTACCAGTTGATAAAGAGGAAGCTGGAAGTTGATAAATAAAAAAAAAATGTTTTACCTGATCGTCTGTATTGGTAGGTTTATAATTTCTCAGACTCTCCTCTATTTTCGATAACCGGCAATTGATATCTCTGAACCCATCCGTAACCATGTTGTAAAGTTTATCTAGCTTCTCCATTAGTGACTCTCCAGAAGAGGATGGCTTTAGTGTCTCCTTGTTACGTAACTGGTAAGAATTCCTAGCAATATCTTCCATCACTGCACCAACATCTAATGCTCTTTTTCTCCAGTCTTCAAGTGTCAATTTGTATCCCTTGTTCAGTACATCTGTTAACATACTCAAATCTTGATCAGGAGTGTCTTCCAAGAAGACTGTATCTTCTGTATCATCGGGTATCGATGGTAATATGTGAATAACCTTGAGCTGCACACAATCAATATTTGAAAATGATATTAGTTCTTCTTACGATCGTGATTATATTTGAAAACGATTCAATATTTTAAAACGATTTAGTCCTAAATTAAAGAGAATAACTTACATGGTTTGATGCTTCAATGTTCTCCACTTGAGCAATCGATGGATTAACTGTACGTGTGTATTTTTCACAGAGATATGCTGATGGTCGCTCAATTACACTCAATGTGCTGAAAGATGACTTTAACATAGGAACAGACTCTAGAATCCACAAGTGCAGTGCCAACGGATATCCATGTAAGTCATATTTATGCTTCATCAGATTTAATTTGACATTCTTCTTTACTGACTTAATCAGAATATTATAAGCATCTTTCCCCCACAGATAATTAGCCAAGACATCCAGATGCTGAGCTCTCTTAAGGTTTTTTGCAGGAAGCTTGTTACCTTTGTACCTCTGAAAGAAGATGCTTTCGATAAGGATCACCATCGCAAGAGAGAATCTTTCATCTGATGCCTCTGGATTAGTTTCTTGTAGAATATCCAAAAGATCTTCATATGTGTGAGCATCTTCAGTGTTAGCCCAGTCATAGCGATTCTGCCGTTGATCTTCATTAGCTCCCCATTCAGTGCATTTCAATCCAGTGACCATATGAAATTCTCTTATTGAGAATCTCATTGGTTGTCCTCCAAAATGCATCCATAGTTCATTATCCTTTGATACCTTTAAACTCCTGCTCAGAAAACAGTGCACCATCTTCCCAGACATCATCAGTCCTCTGTTGATAACCTTCAAAATAGGTCCCAGGAACGAATTCTTGATCCTCTCATACTCCGCAACTGAGAGGATGCTTTTTACTTGTATGACAGCATCGTAGTTTGGAAACTGGTTTATCTTCACATCTGATCTTGGTTCCTCTCCAATGTTGAAACAAAGTTCAGGAAGCTTTATATCTATAGGGAAAGAATCACCCATATCCTGCAACATATAAAAGAAAGAGAAGAAACGCATATCATATCAGGAAAGTGATCCTAAATTATATAGATGCTTTCATGAACTTTAAAAAAAACTAGCATCTGACTGTAAAGATGAAACGCATATCATATCAGGAAAGTGATCCTAAATTATATAGATGCTTTCATGAATTTTTTAAAAAAACTAGCCATCTGACTAAATTATGCTTTCACTAAACGGATTCATATGCATTCAGTAATCACTGAAACTCTAGCAATTAGAAACCGTATACCAAACCTAACTATGCTAAAGGGATCGAAAAATATGAGAAAGCAGTAATGGAGTAACCATGGAGGGAATGTGAGTAAACTTGTCAACAAACCAACTTAAAATTCAATTGCTTTATCACTAATGAGATGAATAGGGTTACCGGAAGCTGCAAAACACATAATATCACACATAAATCACACAATTTCTTCAAAGGAAGACTTACTTGCTCTGGATTTGGATTTCCTTCCTCAATCTATACTTGTCTTCCACCCAAGTATATAGGAGAAGCCTATTACACAAAACGAAAACAGATAAGAACAAAGTGAAATAGAAACAAAAGATCACAATTAATCTAGATTAATCTAGTGAGGTAACTGTTGAATATAATCTTAGACCCGAA
>NC_025704.1:16512696-16544600 GCF_000633955.1 Camelina sativa
GGGGAAGGTGGTGGTAGGGGGTGGGGATGGTGGTGGAAGAGGGTGGAAAGAAATAGTAAAGGCAAGGGTAATAAGTATATATTATAGTTTTTATAGAGTATATTAGTTATACATGGTTAGAATAGTTAGTGGGCTAATTATAGTTTTTTTTTTGTTGGTTATTGAGTGCAAATTCCCATTTATATTTATTTAACTGATTATATTGTTGTATAAAATAATTAGTACGTGTGAAGATGTGGGCGAATTAAGTAGGAGAGAAGCAATCAATATTTTGGCTTACTCAAATTTTGACTTGATTAGATTCGATAAAAAAACAAATTACCTGAGATAGCATACGTACGATGCTTATTTGAATTTTGAAGTCTTAAAATGTTGAGTGAATAGCTAAGATTAAAGAGGTATATATGATATATATAATTTGGGATTTTTTTGTGTGCATTACTCAATATTGAAACTAGTTAACCATACAGTAAAACTTCTATAAATTAATACTCGGTAAATTAATAATTTTTATAAATTAATAAATTTCTCTGGTCTCAAGTTGGAACTAATGTAATTTTGAACACTATTCAATAATATAATATAATAATATATTTTTTTAAATCCTTTATAAATTTATGGTCCCATCAATAATATAAATTAATAATTATATAAAATTATCTAAATATATGTATATATATGCATATTATTTTTATTATAGTTTATTTTTAATATTTTTACTATATAAAAATATTTGAGTGCTATCTTCAAAAAGATTATAATTGTTATTTTCCTTCTAATTGATTTTATAAAAATATTAGTTATAACAATTTTTTTTATTTTTGAACTTTTTTACCAAATTACAAAAGTCTTTTTATAAATTAATAATTATTATTTTATCTATAAATTAAAATCTCTATAAATTAATAGATTTTCATGGTCCCAAAATTATAAATTTATAGAGGTTTTACTGTATATCCATGATAAAGATTTAGGTAATAGTCAAACTATATGTTTATAAAATAAAAATAACTAGGTATGATATTTTCTATCAAGATAAAATATATAATTAATGATACATTACAATGTCTAAAAATAAAAGGTAGAAAACATTATATATATATACTTTAACCAAAAAAAAGCATTTTTTGAAAAAAATATTGTAAGTTTAACATGAGATTAACTAACTGGTGTTTTAGTGACAATTAATAGAACTCACAATCTTTGCCAAATTCTCTCTTCCAATTTAAATGAACTATTAAACCATTAATTCTCTATAGACTGCCATTTATTATTTCGTCCAAATACCGGATTAAAGTTTTGTTAAAATCTTCGGAAGTTGTGTAAAGCATATTTTTTTTGTAAGGTTGGAAATTATAAAGTTGTGGGATTGTGGAGTAGTTCGAGTGAATCGGGTTGTAACATCCGTGAATCAAGAATGGATTTTGGGAGTGGGTGTCGAGTGATACCAAAGGAGTGTCGGTCGACACTAATAATTTTTCGAATTCAGCGGTTAAATTTTAATCGTCAGTTTGATGCGGTTTGGTTTAAGAAACCGAAGGGGATTGGGTATATAAGTGGTATCTCGACGCCATGTTAAAGGCAGCCGTCTCCTGCCCTAAAAGGAGAGAAGAGAGTTGTGGGTTCTCTTTTTGAAGGGAGGAAAAAGGGAATGGTTTGACGATGGATAGGAAAAAGAAGGAGGTCTTGGTGTGAGGGAGAAGAGGAGATCGAGCAGTGGGCTTGAGGGGAGCTTCTTCTTCGTCGTGCATCAATGGTGCTAGAGGAAGAGACCTTGTGCTTGGGGCATAAGAGGAGGAGAAGGGAGTTCCATCTTCTTCATGTGTGAGAGGAAGGATGGGAGCTTGGTGGTGGATTGGGATAGACAAAGAGGCTCTCTCATGACTGTTATCCAGGTAAGTCGTGTTGTTTGATGTTTAATCGATTAGGGAATAGATAGTTGTGAAGGATTAGAGTTTTGCGGCAAGAAGGAGCTTGAAGGGAGGCGAGGATCGTCATTCGACACCAACACCTGTAAATGGGCTGCGGGGACTGGTTTGAGATGGCTACTTCAGAGCAACGTTTGGAAGATGAAAAGGAGTCCAATTTGGCTGAAATTTGGTGGGAGCTTTGTGGTGCTATAGGCTTTGTATTCAATGGTGGGTTTTTGAAATGAACGGTTGGTTTGTGATTTAATCAAGTGTTTGTATTGTGGTCTGGCATAAACGGTTTTGTGGTAAAGTTGGGGTATCGGTCGACATCAGCATGTTGTTGTGGGTTTGGTTCATAGGAGAATGGTTGGAGATAGGTTTTGATGAGGAGAGATCGACGGAAGTAGTGTCGATCGACACCATGTGTGTTGGTTCGTAAGTGGTGCGATGGGTGACGATCGACACCAGATGGAGGTGCTGATCGACACTGGAAGAGCTGATAGTTAATCGGAGTATTTATGGGGAAGTGCTGTCCGTGGCTGGGCGGAATCAAATATTTCTGTCTATTTCTCTTGTTACTCGGTCGCTAGGGGTGGTTGGTTGTGCGGCTCAGTAACTAGATGAGGTTGGTGTTTGGTTTATTTGTGGGAGGTTTTGTAAGGAGTGATTTTTCCACCGGTTTTCTTTCGGAATTATGGGGTTCCGGTAAGATTGTTTCCCATGGATCCTGTGAGGATTGGAATCCAAGTGCGGTTGTCTCACGTGGGATCAGGCTCATCGACGACGATTTGTATGGCCGGAACCGGTTACTCAGATCAGAGGGTTCACTGTTAAAATCTTGATACAAAGTGGCTCTTTTATAACCGCTAGAGTTGTTTGCATGCGAGAGAGTCATTTTTTCCCGCTAGTTATCGATCAAGTTCAAATTTTCGCATAACTATTTATTCTTTCGATTTTGTAGTCAGTAAATCTGTATCCATACATGTATGTTATTAAAAAAAAAGAACAAGTTGGTGTTACTTAAACGTGTGTTGCCAAACTATATTGAAAATGTTCCTGGATGGTCGTCCCTATTTTGATTATCTTGATTATATAAAACTGGAAACGGTGTTTTTTATAAAAAGCCTCAATTAGAATAAAAATAAAAATTTAAAGCAATAACCAAAAAAATCCCAAAAAAAAAACCAGAGTAAAACCAATATCTTAAATCTAAAACATAATTTTAAAGTCAAAACACAAGTTACATAACTTGTATAAAACAAAATTGTTAGTTAATACTAAAAAGATCATGTTATGCTTCAGTTTTGTAAACATTTAGCATAAATTGATAAAAGCATTGCGATTTTAGTCTCTTTTTTTTAAACCATCGTTGCTCTTTTCTTTCTTTTACAACATACATTTTTTTTTTTATTTGAACCTAATATACATAGTAAAATTTGGAAAAATTAGAGCCTTCAATTTTTTTTTCCAAAATAATGGCCAGAAGCAAATGTTCTTTTTTTTACTACATAGCCACGGCTCTGAACGTATTCATTATAGATTGAAGGGATCATTGTAAACGATTTGTTTGTAAATTAGCAAATTCTCTTTCAATTTCTATTAATTGCAAACTAACTTTTTCACAATGGAAGGTTTCGAAATACCCTAAACAAAAAGAAATCTTATAGTTACATACTTACATTTAAAGATTTGCTTTTAATATATATATATATATATATATATATATATATATATATATATTTATTTAAAGCAGAATATATACGTAAATTAAAGTGAACTCATGAGTTAAAATGTACAACAGTATACAGTATATATTTACATCCATTTTAGATTTTGTGTGAAATGTAAATTAATTAAGAAGTCACAGAATGAACAATATTAAAAAAAAAATTAATACATTCATTAGTCCAATAGAGGTCACTTGGAAATTAGGGGCAACAGTAAAGAAAAGAAGCAAGACTTCATATTTACTATTTTATTCTCACATAAAAAAAAATGTTAATGTGATTATACTCATGTAATGCTTCAGAACTATGTACTTTCATTTAAATGAGCTCATGAAATTGTCAAAAAAAAATTAAAAATCAAATAAACAGTTAATGAAACTGTACTAAAACAAAGATGTAAGCAAATATAATCGAAAAAAATTACTAACACCTACTATCGTTTCTACCCAAATGAGACTTTTTCATTTTTCCCATCTACAAAATTACTAACAAAAAATATCAATTTCAACTTATAGTAAACTCATATATATTCTCAAAACTTAACCAAAGAGAAGTGCAAACGCATAGGAGCACCAAAGAGAAATGAGGTTGGCGGATTTATGATATTGGATTGCGTAAAACAATTAGTGGGCTAGGCCCATTTAACGCATTGAGTTTTCATCGTTGACCAGACCTATCCCACTAATTCCTTCAACATTATTATCTCCCAGAAAAGTAGTTTTGGTCGTTTTAAGAGAGCTAGTTCTGTCTTGTCATAGGGACATAGGATTGTTCTATACATTTAAGCTTGCTTTCAAGATTTTTTTTTTATGAATATATTTTAACTAAATCTTAAATGTTGAGAATTTTTACAATTAATATTTGGATGATACAGTAACATTACTAACATACATCCGATTGGGTCCGGTTGACCGGTTGTAATGTCCAAAGCAAATAAATATAAATATATGTTCAACTAATAAAAAACAGGACAAGTTGTAAACATAAGCTTTTCGTAAAATATATACAGTGTCTGTGTTAGATATGGACGTACATGTGCTAATGCTGCTATGCTGCTACGGGATGTGAGACTCATGAGTCATGAGAGTGACAGGAGAAAATATAATCGTAACGTGAAAACTGAAAGAACAACACTATCTAGCGATAAAGTCAAAGTTTCTTCTTACAGATTAAACCATTGGGATATTCAACATTGTCCCAAAGTTCACATCACATATTCACATGGCCTAGTGAATCAAAGTTCTCTTTCATTCATTGTATACTATTCCTTGTATTGACACACACACACACACACATGTACCAATACATGAATAAAGCACCTCTAATGATTTTTCCTATATAAATAAAATTACGTAAGGATTGAAACAAACACATTTTTTTAATTGACAAATGAAGACAGTTTAAATGACATACAGTCGGTTATAGGTCCCCAAGGTTTCAGACTTTCAGTCCAAAAATTTTGGTTTCCTGAAAATAAACTGTCCAGTAAAATTTTTTTTTTTTTTTTTTTGTCAAACCAGTTGCTTTCATTCATTTAGGATAGTAACAGATACAAGAAGTACAAGAAGCAAAAGTTTCAGAATTTAAACCAATACAAAGGAAGGCATTCCCCAATGCCACAAGATTAGAAAGATAATTCATCGACTGTAAATCCAAGAGAGCTATGAACCATGAGCATGAGAGCCCCTTGGTACATGTGAGATCCTGGTAGGTCAAAAGACCATCCTCGAGAAGGTCAGAGGACAGTTGTGTTGTCCCGGTCATAATACTAAGACACTGAGACGTTGAGAAAAGAATCAATTAAAAATATATACTAACTATTCCCTGCGCAAAATGATTACAACAATAAAATTGAAATGAGATTCAATATAGTTTCAGAATGAGCCCAAAAAACGTATAATTGATGTTCTTGTTGAGCGGAGAAAATTGCATTAATGAACAAAAGGCACATGGAAATGACCGAGAGATGGGTTTAGCATTTTTGCCTCACGAAATAATTTTTTTTTTTTTTCATTTTCACCAAATTTATACATTTCATATCATAAATATAGAGTAGATATGTTATATAAAAGAATACGAAAAAATGTTACATAAGAAAAACAATCTTAATTTAAAGCTGAAAGAAAATTAGAATTTTTTTTTGTAACAAAACCTATTTCAATAAATATATATATATATATATATATATATTTTAAAGATGATGTTAGAAATGAAAAACAAATTAATAAATAGAGGTGATGTTGATATCAATTACAATTTAAAACAGACTAGGTTTTCACCCGCAGTACACCGCGAGACTAAATTATAAATTAATTTATTTTAAATTAGAATTTTTAATTCATTTAGTTTTCAAATTCCCAATTAATTAGATTTTATCTAATTAATTTATAATTTTGTTTAGAATGTTTTTTCTTCTTCTTACTTTTTATACAATTTATAACTTAATTAATTTATTATTAGATATAATATAAAATTTAAAACACTTAGTTTTGTTTTCTATAATTAAACAGATGTATATGCCTATATGGTATGTTAGTGTATATTTTTATGTGTATATATATATATATATATATATTTTTTGGAATATTAAGAATGTGTTGTAGTATGTGTAATATTTTGTAATTCATATACTAAATAATTTATAAGTTAATTTTCTAAACTATGACTACAAATCTATAGTATATGAAATAATTAATAATTTTAGTGTTAGTTCTATAGTCCAAACCCGCCATGCTAGGCGGATCATGCAAGATGTTCAAAGATTTTTAATCCTCAAAAACTCATCATACGAACCCCGTGAAAGTAAAATATAGTATGTGAGGCTAAAAGTCACTTTTTCTCAAATCTGTTTTTCAAGGTTTTAAAGAACAATACATTTTCACTCACTTCTTTATAAAATAAGAAAATAAAATCAGTATACATTTACAATTATGTTTGTTACCTTTTAAACACTTAGTTTCTATAAAAAAAATCAAATATAAATAGAGTTAATTTGTTTATTAAATTAATTATTTAATACTAATGACATGCTTGTAAATAAGTACCAACTTCAGGATTTATTTTATAAATGTCTCCAAAAATATATATATATATATACAATAATTTATGTAGCAAAATTAGGAGTTGTTGTTTTCTTATTATATAATCAAAAGAACTTTTTTTGTTTGTGTGTGTGTGTGTGTGGCTAAGAAATACTAGAAGCATTTTGTATTTATGTCTGTAAGAACAAAAGAACTTCCAACGGATTAAGAGCAAGTTTATTGGGGGGTTCATATAAGGGGAGTTCTTAAATTTTTTATGAATTAATTGTGTACTGTTTGGAATATAAGAACCCATGATCTCTTAGATAAAATTTTCTCTTTTATTGGTAGGTTCTTATTTTGGGTCTCTTATTTTTGAAAATATTGTTTTTAAAATTTTAAAATTTTAAATAGAATAGAAGTGGTATAAATGTGTAAACATTTAAGATTTTATAAAATTAAAAAATATTGCATTTTAATTAATTTTCAAACATACAAAACTAGAATTATATTTTCTGTTTTTGAAAAACTTTGAAAACAGAGGTTCTTCATCTGTTTTGTTAAAGATTTGTAAATGAGAAACATAGGCAACTAACATGGAGCACATATATTACACAAAATGGTGAGAAAACAATACAGCAACATTGACAATGTTTATAGAAAACCACAAATTGACAATGGTTTAGCAATATTTGGGATTTCTTGACTATTGTTGTGAAGAAAGAAATAAGTAAATTTTGGTGGAGAGATGTATGGGCGGCAATTTATGTTTTTTTGACTACTCTCATTTTTTGTTTTCTCTAACTTATACAAATGAGAATATGCAAACTTGATAACAGAATAAGCCCAATAAAACCAACAACTACATATTTCCTCTTCTTTACAAGCAAAGAGTTTAAAAGAGTATGTTGCCTGAGGATGATAAATCAATCAGATAGCATCGACACACATGAAAGACAGAATCAAAACGATGAAAAGAATAAAGAAGACGTTACATTATTGTAGTAATAAAAAGAGCTACCTTTGAAATGCTAAGTGGTGATGATGATTAAAGAAGACGTTTAAATTTTGCCCGAGACAATATGCTGTTCATGTTTAGCCAATAAGATCACAAAAAACAGATCATCAAGATCAAAACTTTTTGTAAGTCCAGTAAAATAAAACAACGAGATCATAACATTAACACACACCCATATCAGAATAGAACCATCAACAACAACACCAAAGAGAGAACATCATTTGCTAATAATATAAGGGGATCACAAGATCGATAACAAATCTGGCTGAAGTAACAAACACATCTTAACAGCAGTTTCAGCAAGACCGATAAGGTGCTGACGTTTGGAGTAAAAAACGTCTTGAGAATCTCAGCATTGATCTAATGGAATAAAAAAACTAAACAACAACATATAGATTTCAAAAGGGTACAACAAAACCGGAACTCGTTTGCTACCTGCTTTAATAAGGTTAAAACACAAGAAAATATACACAAGTAAGCACCATCTCATCTCATTTCAAGAGACCTTTAATAAGGTTAGCTCGCTCATAAGAAAGAAATATAAAGAAAACTTACATCATCGTATTCTTCCTTTTCTTCCTTCTTCTCTTCTTTCTTGGACTCAGCTGCAGGGGCACCACCGCCTCCTCCTCCAGCGGATGGAGCAGAAGCCATAGCAACACCACGACCACCAGACGGCACTGAAGCAAGCTTCTCCCTTCCACCAGCAATTAGTTAAGTCTTTTCCTTTCACTTCCTTCAACAAAAGCTCAATCTGAGAGTCCTCTGTAATCAGCACCAACTGCAAAAAATCAAACACAACAACAAAACCACATTCAATCAATCAATTAAAACCACCCCCAATTATATCAGACGCATATACATATTAACACAAATCATATTACGCCGGGAGGAAATAATGTAAATCCCTAATCAGATTACGCCTAAGAAACCTATTGAAGAATCTAAAGAGGAACGGAAGCACAAAACCAATTCAAATCCCAAAGTAAAGATCGAATCAAAATACATCGGAACCCAATTTTTTCATACCTGGAGACGGAGACGAAGAAGAAGAGTGTGAATCGAAGTAACCCTTACAATTTCGAAACAAAGGAAGTGAACCTTCTCCTTCGATTCCAAACACATTCAAATTCCATCTTTTCTCGTTTCGGGATTGTGATCGCCAGAGAAAGAGAGAGAGAGACGAAAGTAAACAAAAATCGAGCTTCCCAAAAAAAAAAAATTCTCTTGTGTATTTGTTTTCTGGCCAACAAAAAAACGACACGTAGCGCCTCTTAGAACAAAGATGAGTATACTATATAACAACCTCCCTTAGCATTTTTCTTTTGTTCTGAATTATTTTTTTCCTCCAAAACAATATGAACCCCTCTAAAAAGACTGTCGATAAACATGGTCTAAGAGATAAGGAGGGAACAAAGATCCCATGGAGTGCGGTGAATGGGAATGACAAAAAGTCACACTCCAATTTCTCTGTCTTTTTGGTAGTCAAATGTAACATTTACTTGCCCTCCCCTCACTTTGCTCCAAAAAGGACCCAAACCGCGTTCTCTCGTTGAGTTTTCAATTATTTTATTCTCTCCGAGTTGATCACTTCTACTTCTTCTACTTCTATTCTTATTGAGTCCTAGGTTTTAATTCATTGATTAGAGTTTCTAGATCAAATCATTTGTACTATTGTTATCATTGTATTACATTTTAAATTTATTCGGTTATGCAGTGAGGAGTGATAGGAAACAAATACTGTATGATGTTTTGTTTCGTAACCAATAAAATGACTGAACATTAAAATACAGGTAAAATAATTACCAAAAATACTATAGGATAATATATACTATATTATAATACAATAGAACAACATAATAAATAGCAAAATCAATATAACATAAAAAAATATTTTAGGCTAGATATATATCAAAACGAAACTGTGAAACAATTGAATATATAACTGAAAAACATGAATGATTATTTTTAAAAAAAGTAAATTTATCAAATAAATATCGAACAAAAATTTTAAAACCAATTTATATAAGGAATTCGAAACCCTATGACTGCTATTTTCCCTAGATGATATGCAAGTTCATGGCATACATTCTTCATACTCACATTCTTATCTTGTTCTTGGATGTTATATCATCATGTCTCTATGTGCTCTCTTGACCACTACTATTAACTTCATTTTCGAGAGGTCAGATTAAATGAATTTGATAAGTTAAGATTGAATTAAGCGTAAATTACACGATCTCTCTTAACAGTTTTTAATAAATATCTTACAATGGCTATCGTAATATATAAACTATGATCTTCAAAGTCATACCCAATCTTATTTCATCGAAAAAAATGATCTAATATTTTGCAATTACATATTGTGGAATTAGGCTTTAGTGCCAACAATTAGCAACATTCAAACCATATAATTAAAATGACAAGAGTCATCACCAGTAAGTACTTTTGATTTTATGTTTGTGAAATTTTCGATCTTCCGACATAAATATACAAAAAAGGCAAACAAACTTGATAACATTTTGTTTCTTTCAGTTATTTCAAAATTATAATAAGGAAAATATTGTCAACATAGATTAGATTCTCTTGCACCAAGAACATAAAAATGCATAGATAACACCAAAAGATACTGCATGTGTGTATGCAAGCTGAGGAACAATGTCTCTGAAACCTTCCAAAGTCCATGTTGAATTAACTCCAATCCATTACCATACAAACCTATATACATTATATGATATATGTATGACTAAATTTTTATATGATTAAAACTACATTTGTTCTATAGAATATTAGTTTTGTTGTGACCTTTTGTTGTGGATTCAATGGACCCTCCATATTTTGCATGTGACTGAGTGTGGAATGGGACGAGAGAATGGCGGTCTTTGATATGGACGTCACCTTATTATTTTCACATTTATCTACAAATTAAATCATATTGTCTACAGTTAATCTTTTCACTAATAAATTATAGATTTTGATGATTTTGGTATATTATTTATTACTATATAGTTTTATATAGCTGAAGGAAGAAAACGACATGAATCACAATCAAAACCCTTTCATCACCCATGTTTGTGTATGTCGTTATGGGTCCCAAGTCACGCGTTTACGCCGTAGGGTCCTACTTAATTTATTCATAATACTTGTCTGATTATCCCATAACTTTGTATGTAGTCCCAAAACACTAATTGTAATATGCTCGACCAAACCCAATTAAGATAAGTTAATAATATGATTTACCAAATATATGATGACCCTCTATCTCTATGTTAACAATCTAGACATATTAGCAAATGGTCTAATTGTTAGTTAATATTTATAGATGTTTTGCAAGATATATAGCATGCAGAACTTCGTATGAAATGAATCTATCTATATATCAGTTACAATTTATAGTTTTGTTACGTAGAATCTACTGTAATGAACGTTAATTAATTTGTTCGTATCATGCCATGCAATGGGAGATATATAGATATTGAATACTGTCTCTCTCTCTTTCAGAAGTATGGTACTAAGTTGATACTTGGAAGAATGAATAGTCACTATACTTACACGTGCCAAAACAGTAACAAAGAGACAAAATCCGCAATGCCAATTTAAAATAAAAACAGTCTTTGTTTGAACTTATCACTCCCACATGCTTTGCTTCATTATTTGATCGACCAATATAATTATACCACATACCAAACAAAGAAGTTAAGTTGCTAATAAAGATTATTTCGACTTATAACATTATTTATTGTCTAATTCATAAAGTTATAACTGAATTAGTGTTAATACTTTATACTTCAAAGGTATATATACACTGGAAAAAATTACTGCGAGAAACAATGGAGCCTGTAATAATACTTGTTTTTTTTTTCTTTGGTACAACAGCCTAAAATAATACATAAAGTCGTAAACTTCTAATATGAACGTTGGAAAATAATCGGGTAGATGATACAATTCGGAAGGCAAAGGAAAAGACCATAGTTCGAGTATCGATTCACTAACTTAGGGCCACTTCTTTGCGGCCGACTAACCTATCCACATTTACATGTATTCATTCCAACACACACGATGATTACATTGGGGAGTTTTTTTTTGTTCATGAGTTGGATAGATGTTTTAATATTTTTTAGGTTGAAGATAATTTAACTTTAGAAAAGAAAAATCCAAGGATATCTTTTGCAATTTTCTAACTTACAGTTCAGTGCTACCGAGAAAAATATTTGTATACTTTTTCACAACGTCACCGAGAGAGATAATTTATTTCTTTTTTTCTTCGCTTTCTTATGGACATGGATGTAGATATATACACACATCGAAAAAAAAGCATAAGCTGATTAACTATTAGGGTTAAAAATGATTATTAGTAGGGTTAAAATGATCAATTATTTGATAAAAAGTTAATGACCTTCTCTAATGTTTTTTCTTGTTGTCATAATTGCGGTCTAAGATTCTTTCACCAATTTGCTACTGGACTGAACCAATAAAATTTGGCACTTGTCATTTTTGATGTATCCATTCTACCTGCACACTCTTTTGCCCAACATATTCTTTCTATTACCTCTTATTTCAATTATTATTGACTCTAAAAAGGATATTGTCTGAGTTGGGAGCAATATAATACTTATTATTTATTATTAGTAAACCTACTAATGTATAGTTGTTTTTTTTTTAAATAGGTCGCAGACTCGTAGGTAAACTGTACACTCAGAAAATCATGGGTATGAATATGATGACACAATACATTAAGGTTTGTTTCAATTATTAAAAAAAAGGAAGAAGAAGATGATAGTCGAAGATGGTTTTGGTTGTTTGATTGAGTCATTATCGAAGGCTCACATGGGCGAAGAATGGTGATGAAAGAGTCACGCTAGTTATCAAACTATTAATTCCAATTATTATCGTTATTACTTATTATTAATTATTTGGGGGAAAAAATCTAGAAAAATTTGGCAGTATCTATGATATAGAGACATGTTGTGATGATCAAACCCATGTGAAATTAGATACAGTGGGTTTGAAGTTTCACCGCAGCCAAAATCTCTTTTTGGATCCAGCTTGTTCACAATTGGAAAAAAATATTGATGCTTATAGATGCATGCTATAAGTATAGGGTTGTTAGTAAATTCGTAGCTATTAAGTTTACCTTAAAAAAATGTACGTCTATAACTTGTGATATACAGTATAAAACATATTTTCTGTTCAACTATACTATATGTAACTTAGGACAGAACAAAAAGTAATTAAATTTAACATTAAAAATGGTTTTCGTCATAGAACTAATACAGGAAAATAAAATAAAATTTAATTTTAGGAAAAAAATCTTGTGAAGTTATTAATAATAATGTAACTTTTTTTTCCTAATACAAACTATGGTAAATTTGTTTGGTCATAAATTTGATTTTTGTTTTCAGTTTGTAGATAAAGTTAAAAAATATACTAATATATATATATATATATATATATATATATATAATTTTCCGACAGTTTAGCATGTAGTTTTCTAAGCTTTCAATTTCTCACTATAATTAATACCATATCTGACAGTATTAGATAATCCATTTGCCCATGTCGCAGCAACTTCGAATACAACAAATGAAGTAAATTTAAGAATAAAGAAATTAATATAGAGATCTCTCTATCTCTCTCTTAAAACAAAATCCATGAGATTTTTTTTGGGTCGTATTGGTAACGGCGTGGGTCCAATTTAGGACCAAATTGATTGCCAGTTAATTGCCATAAGAAAAATTTACGCACAAAAAAACATTTCTATCTTTATCTCTCTCTCTCTCTCTCTCACGAAGCTAAAGCCAATAGTACTTATAGCCACCCTTCACTCTTCCAAAAACGCTCCTTCACTCTCATCATATCATTCTTTCTTTCTTCACTTTCATAACATTTCCACAAAACACAAACACTAAAACTCACCTGAACCATATTCTCCATTCTCCAC
Source organism: Camelina sativa (assembly GCF_000633955.1). NCBI lineage: Eukaryota > Viridiplantae > Streptophyta > Magnoliopsida > Brassicales > Brassicaceae > Camelina > Camelina sativa. The sequence continues at coordinate 16,526,313 of NC_025704.1, forward strand.
CAGCACTAAATGGCACGACCACAACAACGGTTCCGAGGCGTTAGACAGAGGCATTGGGGCTCTTGGGTCTCTGAAATTCGTCACCCTCTCTTGTAAACACTCTTCTCCCCTTTTCTTTTTAAAATATCAATATACCTTTTTTTTTTTTTAATTAAGTAAGAAGTTATGAACCGAAGCTCACTATATGTTAAGTAAGAAGTTATGAACCGAAGCTCATTATATGCTTTTTATTTTTGGTTTTAGGAAAACAAGAATCTGGTTGGGGACATTTGAGACGGCTGAGGATGCGGCTAGAGCCTACGATGAGGCGGCGAGGCTAATGTGTGGCCCAAGAGCACGTACCAATTTCCCTTACAACCCTAACGCCGTTCCTACTTCCTCATCCAAGCTTCTCTCCGCCACTCTCACAGCCAAACTCCACAAATGCTACATGGCTTCTCTTCAGATGACCAAACAAACGCAAACGCAGACCGCAAGATTACGACCCGCGGAGACCGACGGGGATATCAACTGCGTGATGGCCAACGTAAATCAGTTTAACAGGGGAGGTGGAGGAGGAGGAGTAATGACAGAGACAACGGAGATCAAGTGGGAAGATGGAAACACGAACATGGAACAGAACTTTAGTCCCTTGGAGGAAGATCATATCGAGCAAATGATTGAGGAACTGCTTCACTACGGTTCCATTGAGCTTTGTTCTGTTTTACCAACTCAGACGATGTGAGAAACGGCCCTGTCGTTTAGCGTATTCATTTTATTTTATTTTTATTTTATTTTACTTCCACAAAACGGCGTCGTTGAGTAGTAGTGGTGAGAGAAGAAGAAGAGGACAAAGGCTAATTTCAAAGACATTTTGATCTGAATTGGCCTCTTTTGAAACACTGATTCTAGTTTCTATAAGAGCAATCGATCATATGCTATATTATGTAATGTATAGTATCTTTTTATGATATAAAAATTGTTATCAATTTCTTTGTCTTTTTCCCATCGTTTTCTTGTTTTCACCTCGTAAACCAATTGAACTTTAACCCAAAACTGAAAATTTTACACATGTGTGAATAAGTGGGGATTCGATGTAGTGAAAAGATAGGACAATGAGAAGAAAGAGATCTAAAAGAGAGAAGAGAGAAGAGAGAAGAGAGTTTAGAAGGTGTTTGAATATTTTGAGTTTAGCTTTTGGTCTTTGTTCTATGCATTTTCTCATTTTTCAACGGCGGGCCTTCATTTTAATTTCTTTTAATGTAATCTATTTCTGTCTCTTTTTTTTTTCTTTTCTTTTCAATTTGGGATTGCTGCGAGAAGTAGAAAAAGAGTGTCCCTAGCTGTGTGGCTTGACGACCATAAAATCCAACTTTTAAATTAGAGGGATTTGTGTTTTCCAGCACTTATATTAAAATAGGGAAAAAAATTGTTGAGTGCAAGAAAAAGGATATATGGCTAAATATACATGTAACATGTTTAGTTGTACAAGAGATCAATGCATATATATGGTGACATGCACGACCAAAAAAAAAACCTAGATCAAAAGGAGTAGAAACTTGACCCTCGCATAAAAAACTTATCATAAACCAAAAATACATAACGAACTCGAATGAGAATGAAAGAAGTTTGTATCTCGTCTGATGTGTGATAGAGTTTTGCTGATAAATCATAGTACAATCCAGGCGTGTTATTAAATTTTGGTATGATAGATCTAGGTTTTAGTTTGTGAAGTAATGAACATGAATCAATCTCAGAAACCGTTAAGCAATTGTATGATCCGATTTTTCTTAGTACTTATGGAAGTGTCGTCTTGTAAAATGTTGACATACATTTGTTCCATCCACTAAGTGCATTTGAATGTTTGTACTAGTTTTGGCCATATATATCAAACGTCTAATCACTAAAACTTCATTCTAAGAGCAAACCCATTGCATATCTTCAATTGGGTGTTTCTATTTTTTAATAATACTAAAAATAATACACTTCTCTTCACACCCTTGATTTTTATTTTTGTCCTTCCATTAGTCATCCTTGGGTGTCTAATTTTTTTTATTAAAAATGTGTTCTGCAAATAAAACAGAACCAAAAATTAAACACAACCTGCAAATAAAACAGAACCAAAAATTAAACAGAACCTATCCTGCAAATAAACAGCCACACAATACAAATAATGGTTCTGTGTCTGTATAAGATTATTCACTACTCATGTGCTACTCACGATTAAACACAAACTTTGATTGAAAACGATACAAACTTTGATTAGAAACGCAACATACATTGTTTTCGACTCATGATTAAACACAATGTATGTTGAAGACACAAATGCCAGTTGTAGATAGGAGAGTGAAACACCTTAGGAAGTTGATGGTCACCAAGTGGAGGACTGAGTTGCAGAGAACAAATCACCAAGTGGGGGATGAGAGAATGGCCTTGCGGTGCCGCCCAAACAGAATCGAACATGATGAGTATGTGATCAGTTCAACAAAACATAGAACACACCAAATAGGAACAAGAAAAGATGCTAAATCTACATGACACAAAATTACATCAACTAAAACCACTTAGAGATACACAAGAGAGAAAATGGAACTTAATCCAGTAATAGTAACATGACTAACACCAAACCTGAACAAAGTTATCTCAGCTGATAATATCAAGTAAATAAGCAAACTCCTCACTGAGTTAACTATATAACAAAAACCAACAGATCAAATGCCCTCAATCAGTATACAATGAATTCGAACTCAATTGTTACAGATGAACTTGTAAAAACCCATTACCAGTTCAAAAATACAGAAACACAAACCAGATCATTATATTTTTAACTACCAATCAAAATTCAAACTAAAACCCAGATCAACAATTATCACCAAAGGGGAAACAAACAAAAAAAATGAAAGCTTACCAGCAGAAGAACACACGAGAAGGATCCTATGAGCACCAACATTCTCACAAAGCCACCGACAAACAAAAAAAATGAAAGCTTACTCATGTTCTACTCGATTTTGAAAAATCGATTCATACTCTCGTTTGGTTTCGTTTGTGTCGAGAAGAGAAGCAAATGAAGAGAAGACAAAAAAAAAAAAAAAAAAAAAAAAAACAAAACCAATCGAAACCAATAAAATTTTGACACGTTAAGTGTCTCTCAGTATCTAAAAGAGTCTGGGCAGAGACACGGATCTCAGAAAATTATCGATTAAAACATTATTTTTCATTCACTTTATTATTAAAAAAATAAAAGACATCCCCTTGGGATGACCAATGGGAGTGCTCTAAGAGTATGTTTACTGAATAGCGTCGACCGTTTTCAAAAAAAAAACTCATATGTATCACAATTGCTTTCAATAATTTAATTCGGTTTGAAATATTTGGTTTCCTAATTACTTTAAAATGTTGGCAGCCGCAACCTTGTAAACATAATGTTTACGTATGCTTGCAAATCAATCAATCAAGGCTATCAAGCCATGAAATGACTATAACCAGACTATAACCAGACCACCATTTCCTTACACATTAAAATAAAAATTCAACTATATCACTAAAAGATCATTTCCACGTACGTTATCAAAGACTCATACGCGTTATAAGTTGTTAGCAACAAGCCAAAACAAAACAAATATATAAGTAAATGGAAAGTCAATATGGTTAAGCTTGTTGCGATAGTAACCAGTGTACGTACACATGCAATGCATCTAAATTGCATCACACTAATTATGATTTGACAATAGCCGGAGATTTCTTGTCTCTTTAATTATATGCATGCAAGAGATGATTTATTTGATCGAAAATAATAAATCAAATAATTCTAAAATTAAATTTGTCTATTATTCAAACTAGGCACAATAATATATGTCATCTTATATATATATGACAAGGTTTCTTGTCACATCGCCAAAAACTTTCTTTCTATTAATTATAGATTATTTCTCTGCATGTTAATTATAGATGATTTATTTGTCCCTTTTTTTTTTGTTAAAGGTCTTTTTGTTGTTGTCAAAAAGATGATTTATTTGTCGAAACTATAACTTTTTTTTTTGTTTTGTTTGGAAACTATAACTTTAAAATTTATATTCTTAAATTTAAGATTACATCATATCAAGTTCTTAAATAGATAAAACCTTAGACCAAGTTTATCGGTAGTCTTTAAGTAGGGGAGTTCTTAAATTTTTTATGAATTAATTGTGTACTGTTTGGAATATAAAAACTCATGATTTTTTAGATAAAATTTTCTCTTTTATTGGTAGGTTTTTATTTTGGGTCTCTTATTTTTGAAAAAACTGTTTTTTAAAATTTAAAATTTTTAAATAGAATAGAAGTGGTATAAATGTGTAAACATTTAAGATTTTATAAAATTAGAAAATATTGCATTTTAATTAATTTTCAAACATACAAAACATAATAAAAACATTAATACATATTACAATAGAAGTGCAATTTATAAATGGAGAGAATGATTAATTTTAATACTGATTTGAAAATATTGCATTTAATTAACTTTTAAACCTACAAAACATAAAAGTATATTAAAAATAGAAATACAAATCATAAATGGAAAAAAGATTAATTGTAATATTCTGTTGACCAACAGAAATCTGACACGTATGGTCTCTTAGATCAGATTTGGGTATACTATATAAGAAGCTCCTTTAGATTTTTTCTTTTTTCCTAAATTTTTTTTTTCCTTCAAAATACTAACAACCTCTCTATGAACCCCCCGATAAACATGCTCTTACATAATTTTACAAAGATATTCAAAATGAATTTCAAAATATACTTCTTTTAAAGATGTTCCAAACTATTTTAAAGAGTTGCGTAGGCATGCATGCGATTACAGAATATTTGGTGACAACTGGAAAATGACTACGTGACAATGTATTTTCCTCGAGATAAAAAAATAATCATATGGGGGAGAATTTGTCAAACAATATTGTTGATATAGAATAGAATCGCAACGTGATATTAATTTTTGGATCGAGGTCTTTATCGAATCGAATGGAACTTATAATGATTATTCTACGTATCTGTTTGGAAATTGATTTTGGTTCCCCCACAACCTTTCTAAAAAAGTAAATATATATAAATAAAGAAGAGGGAATTATAAAAGTGTAGTTTTATTCTCATTATTCTGTTTTTTAAAGCAATTTGAAGCAGCAAAGGTGAGATTTAAAATAATGGGCATGCTTGTGAGTTCTTCATCATTACTTCTTTGAACTTCTGTGACCCTTTTTTCCTTTAAGGAAGGTCCTTTTCTATTGTCCCAATAAAAATTTCACTGCACTCACCAAATAAAGATTGAATAATAGGTCAAAAGTAGCGATTCAGATTCACATGAAAATGTATGTAATGTACGTTGTCCATTCTTGTTATGCAGCGAGATTTACTTTCGTATTTATCTCTTCTCAACTACATCGATTATTCTTAAAACGTCTTTAGTCAATCCTGTTAGTTGTGCATTAATCTTAGTTAAGATATTTGATACTAACAACATAGAAATATATATATATATATATTTTTATATTACATGTTTGGTTGAATATCGATGATCCAGTTAAACTTACATGCTTGACCAATTTGGACTTATGATATATAGTGTTTTTAACCTTGTATTTTAATTATGATATGTTTTGAGTGTTTTATTGTGTTAACATCCGTTTTATTGTCTTTCTGATTGTGTCTCTAATCTAATATATATCCTGAAGACAATATGCTGTAAATAGAGAGACACTTTGGGACGTATTCGAGCAAAGAATGAGCAAAGAAGCAACAAGACTGATCATTTCCTTATAATGAATCGATCATTTCTCTACACGAAACTTTGTTATGTTTTATACTAATATTTTGGATGAATTTTTTTACACTAGATATAAAAGAGATGAAACTATTTCGTATACACACATCTTCCGATATCAATATTTGATTAATTGTTGTTGAGACGGTTAAAACATGTAGTTGTATTACAATTTGTGTTAGCGACAATGTTGTGTATAATTTATTGTGATGGTTAGGACATGTAGCCGTACTACAGTTTGTGGTAGCGCGATGTTGCGTCATAAGATTTATAATTAATCTAGATTCAAACGTAGTAGTGTGCATGACCTTTCACTAAGAAAAAAAAACATATTTATAGAAATGTATTGTTTGTAAAATGAGTTAATAATGTCATACTTTCTGTGACTTGGTTCTTCGTCTTTTTTATAAATACATTGAATAAGTCTAATTGTATTTATCTTTTCTTGACCATGCATGTCGCTTAATATCCATGAATTGTAGTTTTATATAAGTTTATGTATCCTAAGTTTTATAGCTATGAAAGACTAATAAGATATTATTAGCAGAAAAAGACTACTAATATATGAAAAATTCATGTCTAAAAAACAAAAAAAAAAGCCATCAAAGATTTATGGAAGAAAAACTATATGAAGGTTTCAACACCATTAAGCTGCAGTAATTTCTATGGACGTGTGATACGTACAAGGCCCAACATCCACCTATCCTCTATCAGTACCGCAAGAGAACAACGCCCAAAGAGGATCCAAATAAGTGAGGAGTGAAGAAGGATCCAGAAGTTGAGAGGTGTCCTAGTTTGACTGCAAAAGATCAGGATTAAGCTTCACTAACCATAGTTAAGTATTGAGTCACCGTTATTAGCTGGCATGTAGCGATAACGGCTAATAAGACGAATAAGACAAAGAGAGTAGTATAAAGAGAGAAGAGAGGAGTAGTGAAGGGTTATCGAGAATCTGGGTTAAGTTTGTAAGGGAGAGGGAGAAAATCCATAAGTTCTCTCAGGCTGTATTCCGATTTCTCATAATAAAAGTATCTTTCACTACATATTGTTCTTGTTGAGAAGTTTACACTAATAATCTTAACAAATTTGGTATCAGAGCATTCAATCTTGGGAACTTTTGCTGAGCAATGCCACCTAAGAAAATGGAGGAACTGGAGAAAGCGGTGGAATCTATGCAGAAAGAGGTCCAAAAGATTACCGAGTTAGAAGAAGATGTCAAGGAGATGAAGAAGCAACTTGAGAAACTTGACGTTATGGAGAAACAAATGGGAAAGCTGGATATCCTCGAGCTGCTCCAGAAGAGGCTGATGGGGGAGGAACGTAGGTCGTGGGTGACGGAGGCTCAAAACCTCGAGACCACCGCTAACCCAACGGACGTGATTCAGCGACTTTTCACTCCCGGCGCAGCGCCCACAACGGTGCAGATGCAAACGCAGAATGAGACAACCGAGTCAAAGGAACCTCTGATGCGTAAGATAGAGATTCCCCTGTTCGATGGCGAGAACGCGGAAGCATGGGTACAACGGGTAGAGCAGTACTTTGAGATGGAGGACTTTACGGAGGAAGAGAAACTGAAAGCAGTCCAGATGTGTTTTGATGGGGAGGCGATAAGTTTGTATCGGTTGAAAAGAGATCGTAATCCATTCACGAGTTGGGAACAGGTGAAAGAAAGGGTTTTGGAGAATTTCTCGGTGGCACATGACGTTTGCGCTGGAGATAGACTCTTACTTCTACGGCAGGACGAATCCACCGGAAAGTATTGTAAGGATTTCATCGCTCTAGCGTCCAACGCACCGGAGGTAACAGAGAGGATGCTGGAGTTGGCATTCATGATCGGGCTCAGGCCAAAGATACAAGCTGGAGTTAAGATGTTCGAGCCCCGGGGACTCCAACAGATGATGAGCCTTTCCAGAAAGGTGGAGGAATGGTCAGAGGAGTCATCACCGAAGACTTCGTGGGGTTGTGGAGGAAGGACGACGTGGTTAGGAGGAGAACGCATGGTTATCCTTGGTGGTCAACAGACACAGGGGAGTCAAACCAATATCAGAGGGGTAATATCGTCTAACCAAAAGTTGAGTAATTTGTCTGATAGACAAACGACATCGCATTAATCAAATGGTGACTCGAAGGGATCTCAAACTAAACCTAATGAGAGCCGGCGACTACCATACCGACGATTGACGGATGCTGAGGCAAATGAACGGAGAGTGAAGGGACTTTGCTTTCGGTGTGATGAACGTTTTCACGCCGGTCACCAGTGTCGTCTGAAGGAGCTTCAGGTGATGGTGGTAAGCGAAGAGATAGGAGATGGAAAGTGTTTCTATGATGTTGATGAAGAAGCAACATACGTCGTGACTGGGGAGGTGGCCGAGTGCCATGTTCTCTCATTGGGTTCAGCAGCTGGCATCTCTTCTCCGCGGACCATGAAGCTCAGGGGAACGATTCGTAATCTGAGGGTTACAATCCTAATCGACAGCAGAGCGTCTCACAATTTTCTATCCCATGCCATGGTTCACCAGCTGGGTATCACTCCCCGAGGGACTCAGGAGTATGGCGCGCGAATGGGAACAGGTATCACTATCCATGGTACCAGAATCTATCAAAAAGTAGCCTTGGAACTTCCGGATTATACACTGGTGACTAGTTTTATGCCACTGGACCCGGGAGAAGTCGATGTCATATTGGGAATGTAGTGGTTAGAAACACTAGGCGAGATGAGGGTGAATTGGAAGGAGCAAGTAATGAAGTTTCTGGTGAATGAGGAGCTGGTGATGGTTCTTGGGGACCATAGCCTCACTAACACCGCCGTCTCCCTAAAAGCATTGTGGAGAATACTCAGGCAAGAAGGAGAAGTGTTGTTGGTGGAGTGTAGCAAACTCCAAGGAAGGGAAGAGGAGAAGGTAGTGACGTGCCCTGCTGAGTTCTCTCGTTTAATGGAGGAATATGTAGGAGTGTTTGTAGAACCTAAAGGACTGCCTTCGTCACGGGGAAAGAAATAAGCGATTCAGTTTAAACCAGATGCAGAACCAGTGAGTGTTCGGCCATTCAGATATCCCCATTCCCAGAAGGAGGAGATTGAGAAGCAGATATCTACCATGCTTACCGTGGGTATAATACGGGAAAGTGGGAGTCCGTTCTCTAGTCCAGTGCTCTTGGTGAAGAAAAAAGATGGCAGTTAGAGGTTTTGCGTGGACTACAAAGCCCTCAATAAGGCCACATTTCCAGACAGCTACCCCATTCCGATGGTCGACCAACTCTTGGATGAGCTACAAGGCGCTCATGTGTTCTCCAAGTTGGATTTGAGGTCAGGATATCATCAAATCTTAGTGAAGGCCGAGGATGTACACAAAACAGCCTTTTGTTCCCACGACGGCCAATATGAATTCCTGGTAATGCCCTTCGGGTTAACCAACGCACCCACAACTTTTCAGTCTTTGATGAATGACATACTCAGACCCTTCTTGAGAGATTCGTGTTGGTATTCTTCGATGACATCCTGGTCTACAGCAAGACCGTTAAAGAGCATCAGGAACACCTCAGAGCCACCTTGCAAATGCTCCAGCAGAATCAATTGTTCGCCAACCGCAAGAAGTGTCAGTTTGGTAGCCGACAAATAGAATTTTTGGGGCACGTAATTTCAACAAAAGGCGTGGCAGCGGACCCAAGCAAGATCAATGCCATGACTGATTGGGAGGAACCGCAGAACATCAAGGATCTGAGAGGGTTTTTGGGACTCACGGGGTACTATCGCAAGTTTGTGCAAGGGTATGGGGATATTGCAAAACCACTCACAGATATGCTCATAAAGGACATGTTTATATGGACTGATGAGACCCGAAAGGCATTCCACAAACTCAAAAGAGCAATGGTCTCGGTACCAGTCCTTGCTCTCCCAAATTTCTCAGAGGTGTTCATGGTAGAATCAGACGCATCAGGAATTGGATTGGGAGCAGTCTTGATGCAAAAAGAACGTCTATTGGCTTACTATAGCCATTCCTTGTCATAAAGACAGCGTCTCAAGTCTGTTTACGAGAGGGAGTTAATGACTATTGTACTCACCATCCAGAAGTGGAGACATTATCTGTTGGGAAGGAAGTTTGTAGTCAGAACTGATCAGAAGAGTCTCAATTTTCTCTTGGAACAATGTGAGATCAACATGGATTACCAAAGGTGGCTCACCAAACTTATGGGGTTCGATTTTTACATCCAGTACAAGCCGGGAATGGAGAACAAGGCGGCTGATGCATTGTCGAGGAATGAGGTTACACCAGCCCTATTTGCCCTATCAGTTCCTGCGGCAATTCATCTAGAAGAAATTGGCTCGGAGGTCGATAAGGATGAGGAGTTACAGGCCATTATGCGTGATATCACTTCCCATCCGGACTTTTCTATTGTTCAAGAACGATTGTTGAGGCAAGGTAAGCTGGTCATCCCTAAAGTATCTGCGATTACGGGACTGGTTATGAGGGAGTTCCATGATGGGAAAATGGTAGGACATGGGGTAATTCTCAAGACACAAAAAGGATTATCGGCCTGTTCTACTGGTCGGGGATGATGCAGGATATTCGACAATACGTAACTGCTTGCCAAGTATGCCAGAGGTACAAATACTCCACACTGGCTCCAGGGGGTCTACTGCAACCGTTACCAATACCCGAGAGAATCTGGGAGGACCTATCTATGGATTTCATTGAAGGGTTGCCAAAATCTGGAGGATACAATTCGATTCTCGTGGTGGTGGATAGGCTTACAAAGTATAGCCATTTCCTGAAGCTAAAGCACCCTTTTTCAGCAACGGATGTTGCCAACATCTTTGTTCAGGAGGTTATCAAACTGCACGGGTTTCCTCGAACCATTGTGTCAGATAGAGACAAGGTCTTGACCAGTCATTTTTGGAAGGAGTTGTTTAGATTGACAGGCACGAACCTCTGTTTCATCACCGCTTACCATCCCCAAACTGACGGCCAGACAGAGGTCACTAATCGAAGCTTGGAGACATACCTGAGGTGTTTTGCGGGTGATCAACCTCAAACTTGGGCTCAGTATTTGGCTTGGGCAGAGTTCTGCTATAACTCCTCATTTCACTCGGCCATCCAAATGACGCCATTTCAAGCAGTTTATGGAAGGGAACACCCAACAGTGATCAAATATGAGAATGGTTCCACAGCTAATGCTGATCTAGAGAAGCAGTTGCAAGACAGATATGCGACTTTAGCCTTGATCAAAGCACACCTTCATAAGGCTCAAAAGTAAATGAAGAAGAGAATGGATGAGCATAGAAGGGAAGTGGAGTTTGAAGTAGGGGAACAAGTCTATTTAAAGATGAGGTCGTATCGTCGTCGTTCACTAGCCAGGCGAGTCAACGAGAAGCTGGCAGCTCGCTTCTATGGACCTTAACCGGTCGAAGCAAGAGTTGTGAAGGTCGCTTATCGCTTAAAGCTTCCAGCAGAGGTAAGGATACACCCCACCTTTCACGTTTCTCAGCTGAAGAAGGCAGTAGGAGCAGTACCGGTAACGACCTCCATTCCCAAACAGTTGACAGAGGAAGGGGTCCTGAACGCGGAACCAGAAGCATTCTTGGGAACTCGCAAACATCCAATCTCTGAACAAGCAGAGGTACTCATCAAGTGGAAAGGGTTACCAGACTTCGAATGTTCATGGGAGTGGGTATCCACCATCAAGGGACAGTTTCCCCGTTTCAACCTTGAGGACAAGGTTGATATTGCAGCGAAGGGTAATGATACGTACGAGACCCAACATCCACCTATCGTCTATCAGTACCGCAAGAGAACAAGGCCCAAAGAGGGTCCAAATAAGTGAGGAGTGAGGAAGGATCCAGAAGTCGTGAGGTGTCCTGGTTTGACTGCAAAAGATCAGGGTTAAGCTTCACTAACCATAGTTAAGTATTGAACCACCGTTATTAGCTGGCATGTAGCGATAACGGCTAATAAGACGAATAAGACAAAGAGAGTAGTATAAAGAGAGAAGAGAGGAGTAGTGAAGAGTTATCGAGAATCTGGATTAAGTTTGTAAGGGGGAGGAAGAGAATCCGTAAGTTCTCTCAGGCTGTATTCCGATTTCTCATAATAAAAGTATCTTTCACTACATATTGTTCTTGTTGAGAAGTTTACACTAATAATCTTAACAACGTGATGATGTTTTTGATGTATCTCTCGAAAACGGAATATGCACCGTGAGTGATTGCTGACTGTGGACTACATTGTTCCTTCTAAAAAACTACTTAAAATTTTTTTTTTCGCCAATGGAGACATAAAATTTAATTAAATCAAACTTGCTTAGGGAGATGAAAAAAAGGTTCAAGTAGAGTCCCTCTCGGCTATGCTTTATAACATGACTGCTACATTTTGTACAAAATAATCGCTTAACCGTGTTCCGTCACTTCACTCAGTCGGATGGAGATGGAACACAAAATAGCCTAATTCTCTTAAAGATTAGGCATATTCCATACTCGATCATCACCATGCTCAGTCACATTCTAGCTGAGCAATATTTACAAAGTCACTCCAACTTTCAAATTCGGGCACCCACTTGGCTAGTACACCAACCAAGCTGAATGAGTGCCATCCATTCATTAATCCAAAAACCTCACCTGATTCATCTTCATCTTAGTGATTTATGTATAAAAATCACATTTTGAGGTTTCTAAACTTAAAGTTATTTACTACGAATATTGTAGATACAAGGACCTCTTTTGTAAAGATATAATGAGGATAGCAATTTCTTATATAACTCTTTTATTGTATGCAATTAATTACTTTTTTTTCTCCATTGTTTTATTGTCTCGATCGTTAAGTATATGTGAGTAGATCTTAATCTAGCCTTGTTGGTACATTAGGTTTTAGGGTTCTTCATCTTTATGTGTCTTTACTATGATTAATTAATGTTTAATGGAGGGTGATCGATTTACTACCTCATGCGAAGTTAAATGTTATGTACCTCCGAACATATATAGAGTTTGAGCCAATTTAAGGATTACAAAACTATATCTCCCAAACTAGGCTTACACCACTTGGCGTTTAGATTTATTCGGTTTTCTATTCAATTTAATCCAAAAGTACGATTTAAAAATCAAAATTAAACTAACACGACTTCGTAACCAATATCCAATTTGGTGAAGGTTTTTTGTTTTGTTTTTGGTATCAATGTTAACTCATTTTTTTGTATAGTTTCTTAAAGAAGACAAAAGACAAAACCTTCAGACTGATTGATCTTGTTGGCTTGTGGTGAATCAACAGCCATGATTCTACCGAACCGATCAGTCTTAACCCTATACTAGTGTACCTTGAAGAATCTGGGATCAACAAGCCTCAGGTTGCCCGAACATACTTTCTTGGTCATGGTCCAGATTCCAGAAGGGTTGAGAAGTTTTTGAAGTGAAGCTGGTAGTCCACAACCGCCAGTTGCGAAAAATTTGGCATAAAATGTTTGTGACAATGTTCCAACAAAGTTTTATGATTAATTCTTTTAATCTTGTGTGATTCGATATTATAAGGTGATTTTTGAGCTAAATATACTCAACAAATATGTTTAGTGCCTTAAAATATAATTAATCGTAATTTGGTGACATATGTTCAAAAAATATTTTTAATGATTACAGTAATTGATTCTAGTTTTGATTTGCTTCTAGTTTTGATTTAAACTTTATTTCCCTAGTTAGTCCCTAGTCCCTAGGTAAATCTATAGAACTCCATGCTTTGTTTTTATTATTTCAATTGCTTAGTGCGTGTTTGAATTGATTACTTAGTTAATCTTCTTGTTGATCTTTTTAATCATATCATTTCTTGTTTCCTATTGTTGTAAGATGAAAATGTTGCCGTACGTAGTACCATTTTTTATCTAACCAAAAATAAACTACCCTTTTTAACCAAAGCTGACAAGTAAACTAGTTTTATTTAGTTGTAGGCATTATAAACAAAAAGTACGACGTTCAAAAGATCTATATATCAAAGTTATTGACAACTAACTGGCCGTTTACCCCCAACTTTTACCCTGATGAATCTAGTGAGTGAGATAGATGCATTTTAATTTTAATTATATATATAGCTAGACGCATATCGATACACGTAGAAATATAAATAAATAAACAAGGAGGAAAGTGGTCAAAGGCAATAATGGAGAAGAGAATGATGGTGTTGAGCAATGTAGAAATCTCATGTGAAGGTGTTGGTTTGAAAGACGACCAAACATGGACTTATATGGTGAAACTCCTTTTTCACTAACATCCAATTACTCTTTGTTTTTGAGTTGGTGTATTTTTCATTTATTTATGTTTTTTATTTCTAGCTCATGTGATGCTTGTCAAGGTGCCGTTGACCATGTGTGTATTTTAAATATGTATTTCCAAAACAAATAAATTTTTACATTAAAGGCACGTTAATGTTAAGGAAGATAGAACAAGAAAATCTACTATTTTCTCTGTTTCCTTTATTGTAAGTGATGTTTTAAAGATTTGTTATTGTTTATTTTAAATGGCAATAGGTTGTTTGTAGCGTGTGTGTGTGTTTTAATTGGTTGAATTGTTTATACTTAATTACAAAAAAAAAGAAAAATTGAATGACTTTACGTAGTCTTTTAATCTCCATGCATTTAATTAAAACATTGCTTATAATGAAAACTTATACAAAATATGATGAAAGGTTACGAAAGGTTCATCAATAATAATAATAATAATAATAATAATAATAATAATAGTAATAATAATAATAATAATAATAATAAATATTATCCGCATCTATGTTTTTTCATGAGTTTTGACAGTGCCAGCTTCTAAGCAGCGTCTTTGCGATATTGGCGTCAATCTCTTGTCTCTCCTATCCTCTCGGATATTTTGTTTGCTAATTGTGAAGGTTTGGTGTTGGTTAGATTTGAAGATGTCTTTGTTCATATTTGTTTGTAAACTTAAGTATTACCATTGTTCTTCTTATAAATGCCACGTACGTGAATTGTTTCCTCTCATAATTTGAATGAACATTCATATTTATACCACATGTGCATTACCTCTTTCTTATCTTTATCGATCAAAACAAATATGCAATGGGCCAATTTTACGTTCATATATTAAATGGGAATATGACAAATTCTTCTACCTACCATCCGTTAACTCAATGTTTGTCCTGATACATAAATATGTAAGAGTGGGCATCAATCTGAATTAGATTCTAATCGTGTAACAAAGATAATGTAATTTAAAACGAGGAATAGAAATTGTAGATAGTTTAGCTATATATAAAGAAGCGTTTTATGGTGAGTAGATCTAGGGTTACTGTTGACGTGGAGGGTGATAAAAAAGCGTTCTAGGGTTTCAAACTTTTCACGCAAGATTGATGCCGGCGGCGGCTTCTCCGATACTCAGAGGGGTAAACCTGGGTGGAGGAGAGGGTCTCTTCGGTAGATGTGGATCCTACTGCGGTTGGTGTCTCAGATTTGAAGAAGGCTTTTGTTGAGACGCCTTTGGAGATGAAACAAGATTTGTTGGTGGGTGATGAATGAATGATGATGAATGTATGCAATGGTGAGATATGAATGGATAGATGGATGGGTGTTTCAGTTCCCCTTATGCTGTTGCAGTATAAGAGGTATCAATCCTAAATGAGTGTTTGTGAACAATTAAGATATGTATATGAATCTAAGTTAAGCCAAATGCAAGGATTGTTTGTCACTAACAATCCTAAGATGAAAATGTAAAGATGCAGAAAGTAAAACTACAAGAACTAAGAACTAAATGTGAATGGAACATAATGATTATGACTATATGAAGCTAGAACAGAAATAGAAACTACTATGATGAACTAATGCAAGACAATAATGAACAGGACAATGAGTAGATGAAACAGAAATGCAAATAGGAATGAAACAGAACAATCACAAATCATAAACAAGAGTTATGGGGATGAACTCGAGCAAGCACTCGACCGAGTGTAGGTCGACTACAGGGTCAAGCTGGATAAATCCGGGAAACAGAGCAACACAATAAAAACAGAGAAATGCAAATACGAATCAAACAACAAGCAAGCAACATGATTAAGACTTAAAAATCAATAAACAAAGAAGGCCTTGAGGAGGGATTCATGGGCTGAACTAATCATTGTGGTTATCTAACTTGGTCAACAAATCTCAAGCAAACTTTGAGCTAATCTCTAGACATATAAATCTAAGACAAGTTTCTTCCACTCTCATGGCAAGAAACAATCAAACCTATGCAATTCTAGACTTGTTCTCACACAGTAAAGAATCTACACAAGCAGGCATTAAGCAATACATCTCAAACCAAACAAGACCTCTAATCTCTTAGCAAGCCTAATGGTAAGCTCTAGATCTAGCCTTATCTATGCTTCTTAAACATTGGTGTGATGCTAAGAAGCTTGAAATCAGATCCTAACCTCTCAGTTCAGGATCAGCCTTAAGAACATCTAGCCTAGAAGAGATCTACAACAATCAAGCTTGACCAAATCACATAAACCACAAGATCAATCCTTCCTAACCCATCCTCAAGATCCTAAGAAGACTACTCACAACAAGACATGATGAAACAAATCAAAAACCCAGAAAATATTGAAACTTGCATTATTAGAAAGATAAAACTGAGATCTTCAATATTAATCAAAGGATGAAACTCAAATTCTCAATATTAAGAAAGTTATTGAACCAACAATATTGAAGAATCTAAGAGTTTTCTTAAACAAGTACAAAATCTAATAAAATGCAAAAGGAATAATGCTAAAAAAGGTAAAAACTAGGTTTTTGGGAATATCTAAAAAGCTGGACACTTTGGTGGCTGCAGGTACAAGGTCTTATATAGTGGGGAAGTGGAAGCCCTAAAAATAGAAAAAGTCAAAGCAGTCAACGGCTCGGTCAACTCGACCTGTGCTCGGTCGAGCTAGGGGTCGAGCTGGCTTCTCACGTGCAATCTCCACTCGGTCGAGTCCTCCTCAGCACACGGTCGAGTGTCTGGTCGAGTGTGCGGTCGAGTTGGACTCCGGACCTTGTTGTTTCAGCCTTAACTCCCTTGTTTCCTCCTCAAGATTGCTTCACATCTCTTCTCCATTGCTTCCATGCTCCTTGAGCTCCAAAATCACCTGTTTATGCATGAAAAGATGCAAATGCAATGCAACTAAGCCCTAATGCATGATTAGTGCTAAAGCTACACAATAATGGCCTAAATGGATAGAAAAAGATGCAAAAGATGTGAATAAACTAAGGGAAAACAAGGTAAAATATATGAACATCAACACCCCCAAACTTAGTCTTTGCTTGCCCTCAAGCAAATAATCAAAGACATAAGAAGGTAAGTGAGGTTTGAAAGTGGGATCTCAGCTCCTTAAGCTTGCAAATAGACCATCTAGAATCAATGTCCAAGTTACTAGTACTATGATGCAAGTTGAATGAGCTGGAATTTAAAGACTTTAGACAAGCATATCACAACCTTTATTGATTTGAGCCTTAGTTATCCACATGCATTCAAATCAACCATTTCCTTTAACATTCATTAAACAAGAACATGAATCAACTCTATGCAATGCTTAAACTCATTTGGCTTGGTAATAAAGGGTTTTGAGACAATGATGGTCTCTTTTTAGAGTGGGGCTTGTCAATATCAAGGTTCTCTCATGAAAATGGATTGAGCTTTAGAAGAATGCTAAAGGTAAGAACACTTAGACACATACAAGAATAAAACCTTGTCTACCCAAAGGTACCCAAAGTGTTTATCCTAGCAATCTAAACCCAAATGATCCTAGTGCTACCCTTTGCTTCTTCTTTTCTCTTTAACCCTTTTCTCTTTTGGTTTTCAAGTCTTAGGAGATGTTTCTTATTTGATCTTTCTAGTGGAATGGGGGATTCTTTCTTATTGCTATGGTTCTCTTTTCTTCTTATTCTTAAGACATAAAAGCATTTTGCTAAACTTTTCTTTTCTTTCTTTTCTTTTTCTTAACTAGAACCATCTTAATCAACACTTTACTTCCCATCCTTTCACTAGACTTTGCTTAAACACAATCTCCTCTTAAAGACTCTACCCTTTTTCTTTCTCTTTTCTTTCTTTTCTTTTCAAAACAGCCAAGTCCCAAACCCAACAAGTGAACCACCTAGTCCTATCTAGTTTGAAAAATGCAAACTAGAACTACACAAGGTCTTACTCTTGTCAGTTCAAACCTAACACTTTCTACCAAGCTCAATCCCAAAAATAGGCCTCACACACTCAAGAATAAACAAGGCTTGAAAGAAGGTTTGGTTTAGGGGTAGGGGAACTGATCTTAATGATTTAATCAGCTACTTGGATCAACAAGAGTGGTAAAAAGGAGAAAGATGATCCAAATATGTATATAGTATCCATGAGTTTAAAGCAATGCATACATTGATAATTATAAGTCAATATTAGGTTCTTATAAATAGGAAATGGTTTCAAATCTCAACATGCTTCAGTTTAGACCAAATGCAATGCAAGAATTCAAGGCTTGTTTCAATCTTATGCTTCCAACTACTCAACTAGCATCAAAGTACTA
>NC_025704.1:16545000-16577336 GCF_000633955.1 Camelina sativa
AGTTCTTGAACAGAATTCTTAAGCTTCTCCACTGAATCTTCTTGAAAGGTTAGCTTACCCCTTGAAGCAGTTTCCTCACTTGAGACCTCATGATCCTCCTTTCTTTTGATAGTGTAAGGTGGATCATATTTTGAAGGCAGATTAGTGGGATTGTTGATGTCAAACTTCATAGTGAAGTCTTCAGTCAGGTGGAGCTTGATAGTCCCCATCTTCACATCAATAACAGCCCCAGCTGTAGCTAAGAATGGCCTTCCCAAGATAAGAGGGTCTTCAGGCTCTTGTTCCATGCTCATGATTGCAAAATCAGTTGGGATCCTTTCTTCTCCTATTTTGATAGGGAGGTTTTCAATCACTCCAACCACATCCCTCTTGGATCCATCTGCTAGACTGACATAGTAGTTGCTGTCCTTGAAGTCCTCATACCCCAACTTCTCAGCCACTGAGTATGGCATCAAGCTCACTGAAGCGCCTAAATCACAAAGGCACTTATTGAAGTGCATGTAGCTGATGGAACAGAGTAAGTTGAATGAGCCTGGATCTTCAAGCTTTGTTGGTGCAATAGCTTTCCCAATCTCTTTCAAATCCTTCATATCTTGGTCATGAGCCCTCTTCTTTGATATCTCAAGTAAAAAATCCTGATAGAGAGGGTATGGAGCATACTGTTCCAAAGCAGGTCCTCTCTCTTCTTCTTGGTAAGCAATGATGACCTCTTGTATGGCCATCACTTCCTTCTTCTCAATTACACCCTCTTCTTTCAAGGCTNGATTAAAAACAAAACACAACTATGAAATACAATGATATTTACAAGTGAAGGTGATGGTGGTACCTTAGAGATTGTGGAAGAAGTTGTCCACATCCATCTGCATGCTGTCATAGGAGTAGTTGGGGTCTTGTTGGTGACTTGGAGATGGAGTTTGGGGCAGCTCAACGATGGCGATCGACCGTGACTCAGTCGAGTGCGTGTCCGAGTGGGGGGGTCGAGCTGGACCGCGAGTGTCCATTACCTGTCCCTTCCTATTCTATTCAGACTCCTTTGCTTCCCTGATCATGAAAACACTAAAGCAAAAATCAAAATACCAAAATTCCAAAGCAATATATACAAGGATACCTTAGGGACTTCCTCCCTAGTGAGCTTGTTTAAAGTCACTAAGCTTGACTTTTGATGCCTTTTCAGGCTTGGTTTAGATACCAAGGAGGTGATGAAATCCCCCTGGTTCTATTTGGTAACCTTGGTGTTCCTTCTTGATCACTATCTCATTAGCACTTGAACCATGTTTCTTTTTAACCTTGAGCTTTGGCCTTGCTCTCTTCAAAGTCCTTTTGTTCAGCTTGACTTGGAGATCCTTGACTAAAGCAGTCAGTTCTTGAACAGAATTCTTAAGCTTCTCCACTGAATCTTCTTGAAAGGTTAGCTTACCCCTTGAAGCAGTTTCCTCACTTGAGACCTCATGATCCTCCTTTCTTTTGATAGTGTAAGGTGGATCATATTTTGAAGGCAGATTAGTGGGATTGTTGATGTCAAACTTCATAGTGAAGTCTTCAGTCAGGTGGAGCTTGATAGTCCCCATCTTCACATCAATAACAGCCCCAGCTGTAGCTAAGAATGGCCTTCCCAAGATAAGAGGGTCTTCAGGCTCTTGTTCCATGCTCATGATTGCAAAATCAGTTGGGATCCTTGCTTCTCCTATTTTGATAGGGAGGTTTTCAATCACTCCAACCACATCCCTCTTGGATCCATCTGCTAGACTGACATAGTAGTTGCTGTCCTTGAAGTCCTCATACCCCAACTTCTCAGCCACTGAGTATGGCATCAAGCTCACTGAAGCTCCTAAATCACAAAGGCACTTATTGAAGTGCATGTAGCTGATGGAACAGGGTAAGTTGAATGAGCCTGGATCTTCAAGCTTTGTTGGGACAATAGCTTTCCCAATCTCTTTCAAATCCTTCATATCTTGGTCATGAGCCCTCTTCTTTGACATCTCAAGTAAAAAATCCTGATAGAGAGGGTATGGAGCATACTGTTCCAAAGCAGGTCCTCTCTCTTCTTCTTGGTAAGCAATGATGACCTCTTGTATGGCCATCACTTCCTTCTTCTCAATTACACCCTCTTCTTTCAAGGCTTTCTCTTTCTCTTGTTGCAAAGCTATCTTCTCCTTTTTCTCAATGATCTCCCTGAGTTCTCTTATCTTTTGTGCCTTGAAACGCCCTGGGAATGGTAGAGGTGGTTTGTAAGCAGGAGGAATGTATCTAGCAGGCTTAACAGCTTCTGTGTCTTCAACTCGATCAGTCACTCGATCAGGTACTCGATCGTGTGTGTGGTCGAGCACCTGGTCGAGTTGTTTCTCTGCTTCAGTCTGCTCAGTAAAACCTTCACTCTGGGCTTCAATTAGTGATGAATCCTCCCCACCTTGAACCCCACTGTCCTCAGTGACATCTTCCTCATGGAGATGGATTGCTTTAACAGTGATCACCCTTGGGTTTTGAATGGCTTGTTCAGGAAGTTGGTGTGGCCTAGGAGCTAGAGAAGAAGCAATGGAGCTCTCCATGTACTGGAATGAAGAGGTCAGACTCTCAAGCTGGTTACTCAGGTCATGAGAATAAGAATTCAATTTTTGGGTCAGCCTCCAAACTGCCTTGCTTCTTCAAGCTGCTTATTGGCTTGCCCAAGAAACAATTGTTGCATCATAGTGCTTAAGTCAGGTTCTTGGGCTTGGTAGGTTTGAAACATTGGAGTGGGACACCATTGAGCCTGGAATCCTGGTTGATGTTGCCATACAGAATGGAACATACTGCTGTGAAACATGATGATTGACTCGAACTGACACTCGGTCCAGCTCAGGCTCGAGTGGGTGGTCGAGTCAACTGGGAAGAGAAGTCTATTTAGATACGGCTCCTGACTCGATCAGGTGCTCGATCACTGCTCGGTCGAGTGGTGGTCGAGTGGATGGTCGAGTGGGTACCTGAAACTCAAGACAACCCAGCAACAGAAGATTCGAATCCAGCAACTTCACAAGTGTATAAACGACTTTCATCTTAGACTAAAATGGTTCCAAAATGTCACAAAAACACACTCAAATGGGAAACGGCGCCAAATTGAAACAAGATTTGTTGGTGGGTGATGAATGAATGATGATGAATGTATGCAATGGTGAGATATGAATGGATAGATGGATGGGTGTTTCAATTCCCCTTATGCTGTTGCAGTATAAGAGGTATCAATCCTAAATGAGTGTTTGTGAACAATTAAGATATGTATATGAATCTAAGTTAAGCCAAATGCAAAGATTGTTTGTCACTAACAATCCTAAGATGAAAATGTAAAAATGCAGAAAGTAAAACTACAAGAACTAAGAACTAAATGTGAATGGAACAGAATGATTATGACTATATGAAGCTAGAACAGAAATAGAAACTACTATGATGAACTAATGCAAGACAATAATGAACAGGACAATGAGTAGATGAAACAGAAATGCAAATAGGAATGAAACAGAACAATCACAAATCATAAACAAGAGTTCTGGGGATGAACTCGAGCAAGCACTCGACCGAGTGTAGGTCGAGTACAGGGTCGAGCTGGATAAATCCGGGAAACAGAGCAACACAATAAAAACAGAGCAATGCAAATACGAATCAAACAACAAGCAAGCAACAGGATTAAGACTTAAAAATCAATAAACAAAGAAGGCCTTGAGGAGGGATTCATGGGCTGAACTAATCATTGTGGTTATCTAACTTGGTCAACAAATCTCAAGCAAACTTTGAGCTAATCTCTAGACATATAAATCTAAGACAAGTTTCTTCCACTCTCATGGCAAGAAACAATCAAACCTATGCAATTCTAGACTTGTTCTCACACAGTAAAGAATCTACACAAGCAGGCATTAAGCAATACATCTCAAACCAAACAAGACCTCTAATCTCTTAGCAAGCCTAATGGTAAGCTCTAGATCTAGCCTTATCTATGCTTCTTAAACATTGATGTGATGCTAAGATGCTTGAAATCAAACCCTAACCTCTCAGTTCAGGATCAGCATTAAGATCATCTAGCCTAGAAGAGATCTATAACAATCAAGCTTGACCAAATCACACAAACCACAAGATCAATCCAGCCTAACCCATCCTCAAGATCCTAAGAACTACTCACAAGAACACATGATGAACACAAAAATCATAAACCCAGAAAATATTGAAACTTGCATCAAATGAAAGATAACACAGAGATCTACAATATTGATGAAGAAATAAAACTCAAAATCTTTATATCTTGAAAGTTATGAAACCAACAAAATACAAAAATCTAGTCTTTTCTCTCTAAAAAAAGTACAAAATCTAAGGAAAATAAAAAGTGCAAAAAGAATAATTCCCAAAAGGGTAAAAACTAGGTTTAGAGAATATCTAAAAGCTGGACTCTTTTGGTGGCTGCAGGTACAAGGCCTTATATAGGAGAGGGGATGGAAGCCCTAAAAATACTAAAAGACAAAATAGTCAACCGCTCGGTCAACTCGACCTGTGCTCGGTCGAGTGGCAGGTCGAGCTGGCTCCTCTCGTGCATTCTCCACTCGGTCGAGTCCTCCTCAGCACACGGTCGAGTGTCTGGTCGAGTGTGCGGTCGAGTTGGACTCTGGACCTTGGTTCTTCAGCCTTAACTCTCTTGCTTTCCCTTCATGATTGCTTCACTTCTCCTCAGCATTGCTTCCATGCTCCTTAAGCTCCAAAATCACCTGATTATGCATGAAATGATGCAAATGCAATGCAACTAAACTCTAATGCATGATTAGTGCTAAAGCTACACAATAATGGCCTAAATGGATAGCAAAAGATGTGAATAATCTAAGGAAAAACAAGGTAAAATATATGAACATCAGGAGATCAATTCTGAACAGAGTACAGGGTCTAGTCAAAGTGATGCGGTGGTGCGTCCGAATAGTAAGAGGTCCTATGCAAACGTTGCTAGTAAGCACGTTTTCTCTCAGCAAAAGTTTGATGTAGTGGGAGTTGACGGAAAGCAGCGAGTGATTGTCCCGAAGGAGGTTCTCCTTGGATCTAAACTTCTCTAGGAGAATTTTCTCATCGGAAAGTTTTTAAGTACGAAAGTTCCTCATGTTGGTAAGATACACATGATTGTTAACAAAATTTGGCGTTTAGGGGATACCTCAACATTGATTGATGTTTATGAGGTGAATGACATGACGGTGAAAGTTAGGATCAGAAGTGAGACCATGCGCCGAAGGGTCTTAAACAGGGGTATGTGGAACATAATGGATATTCCAATGGTCGTTTCGAAATGGTCTCCTTTTGAGGAGGAAACACAACCTGCTTTGAAGTCAATACCTTTGTGGGTCGTGCTTTCAGATGTGCCACCCTCTCTGTTCACTGCTAAGGGATTGCAGTTTCTGGCTAGTGCTGTTGGAGAGCCGATTAGGTTACATCCGAAAACAGACGCTTGCACAAGTTTTGATGTTGCTCAGATTTTGGTCGAAGCTGACTTAACAAAAACTTTACCAAGAGATTTTGTTTTTATGGGGGAGGAAGAGGGAGAACTTGATATTGTCATCAAATATTCTTACCCTTGGTTGCCACCAAAGTGTGAATCAAGCGGTAAGTGGGGTCATCTAAAAGCGACGTGTTTAGCTAAACGACACACGACACCAGAGACCAACTATGTTCCTTCTGATGTCGTTCACTACACAGTGCAGACTTCCCCTGCTACTGTTGTTGGTAACTCATCTGCGGATTGTACTGATACTTCGGATTAACATTATAAGTCAGGTTGCTAATAGGTGACGTCGTAAGCCTTTTAAATTTGTGAATGCCATGGCGGATATGACCAATTTTAAACCGATGGTGACAGAGTTCTGGGAGGAAACTGAGCCTATTCACAAGTCAACCTCCTCTCTTTTCCGGTTCTCTAAGAAGCTAAAGGCCCTCAAACCGAAGCTTCGTTCACTGGCTAGGGATAAGATAGGCCACTTGGTGGTTAAAACAACAGAGGCTTATAAAATCCTTTGTGGGAAACATGAGGATAATTTACTGAACCCGTCAGCAGTTACAATGGGAGCAGAAAAAGAGGCATACGACCGCTGGAGTTTTCTTGCTGGTCTGGAGGAGAAGTATTTGAAACAAACATCAAAGCTCCATTGGTTAAAGGTTGGAGATCGGAACAATAAGACCTTCCATCGAGCAGTTCAGATGAGAAATGCTCAAAACATGATCAGGGAGATTCAGACGCCTGATGGTGGGGTTGTATCTGATGAGGAGGAGATTAAGAAGGAAGCTGTACGCCATTTTAGTGAGTTTCTTCAGTTCGTTCCACCAGATTTTGAGGGTGCTACGGTGGAGGAGCTGCAGGATTTACTTCATTTTCGATGCACTTTGGCAGATAAGCAGGCTCTCACTAGGCCGGTCTTAGCAGAGGAGATAAAAACTGTCTTATTCTCTATGCCATCCGACAAATCTCCGGGTCCAGATGGTTTTACTACAGAATTTTTCAAGGCAACTTAGGATATTATTGGAGTGGAATTTGTGGTTGCAGTTCAGTCTTTCTTTATCAAAGGCTTCCTCCCTAAATGTGTTAATGCTACCATCTTCGAAATGTCCTTTCAGCTCTTGATATTCCACCCGTTTTCCTGCATTGGCTAATGCTATGTGTGACAATAGCTTCCTTTTCCGTTCAGGTAAACGGGGAGCTGGCAGGTTATTTTCAGAACACACGGGGTTTAAGACAGGGTTGTTCTCTTTCTCCCTACCTCTTTGTCATAGTGATGGATGTTCTATCCCGCATGTTAGACAAAGCTGCAGGTGAACAGTTTGGCTACCACCCGAATTGTAAGGAACTAGGGGTTAAACACTTGAGCTTTGCTGATGATCTTATGGTCCTCTCAGATGGCAATGTGAGGTCTATAGAAGGAATTGTGGAGGTCTTTGACAATTTTGCTAAGAAATCAGGTCTGGAAATAAGCATAGAGAAGTCTACACTATACTTGGGAGGACTCTCGGATTTGGATTGTCAAGTAATCCAAGATAGTTTCAGTTTTGCTGTAGGCCAGCTACCGGTGAGGTATTTAGGGACTACCACTGGTTACTAAACGCTTGTCTGCTTCAGATTACTCGTCCCTCCTAGAGCATATAAAGAAGAAAATCGGATCCTGGACAGCTCGCTTTCTTTCCTTTGCAGGATGACTCAATCTGATTCAATCAGTGATATGGAGCATTTGCACTTTTTGGTTCTCTGCTTTTAGGCTTCCGAGACAATGCATAAGTGAGATAGACAAATTGTGCTCTGCTTTCCTCTGGTCTGATCCAGAGTTAAATCCTCACAAAGCTAAGGTGGCCTGGGAAGATATTTGTAAGCCTAAAAAAGAAGGTGGTTTAGGGTTAAGGTCTTTAAGAGAGATGAATGATGTCTGTTGTTTGAAGCTGATATTGTAATACCCCATACTAAACCTAAAAATATACGGGAAGGACGCGCACAAGACTTTTCGACCAACGAGGGAAATAAACCAAAGGAGTGGGAGATTGGTTAAAAACCAAAGGAACAACGATGTTTGAAGCTCATTAGAAGGAATCCAGAGCACTTGTCCCGACAGATTATTACTCAGAAAAATAATCTGATTACGTCTTTCGCAGTAAGATAGCCGAACGACCTAGCTGAGAAGAAATTGTTGAAGAAGAGAATTTCGAAGAAAGACTAGAGTCAATCAGTAGCCAAGAGGGCTGACATCAAAAAGCTCTGCAAAGATTATTTAATGATCAACGCTAAGGTTCAACAGGAGCCGATAGACGTTTAGCGAGAGACGCTATTTTTCCGGTAATTAGTCCAGCAACTAAAAATCAGTTTGGAAGGAAGAAGTGAAGCATTCAGTGGGCTAAGGCATATGATTAAATCAGAAAAGAAGCTTGAAAAGTTTTTGTCAAGAAAAATTAGTCAATTTTCAGATTTCCAGAGAATTGACCCATAAGCTACTCAGAAGAGCGTTAAGGAGCAGAATTAGAATTTTGTGCTAAGGACAAGCATGAAATAAGTTAAGAGGACCTTGAAGAAGTTGAGGATGCTATAGCAAGAAGTAAAAAATCAAGTTGAAGCTCAGAATAATTTTTTTTTAGAAAATCAAGTCGCCAGAGACTCTTTTAGCCGATCACCGAAAGGAAAAGTGATACGGTTAATTTTATTTGAGCTTGAAGATTTTAGTGAAGCTAAAGGAAGATAAAATAGGTAATTTTATCTTGGAAAATCAGAGTTTTCTTGGAGAAATTATTTTTAGGGTAATGGCACATAAAACTGGTCGAAACGAGATATTTCCAGTGAGAAACGGTTAACGGTTTGTGGAAGTTTGACTTGGAATCGGTTAAGAGTGTTTGATTGGTCATTAAGTGACCAAGTGGTTCAATTTTTAGCCAAGAAAATAGGATGAGGACGTGGTTGAGCTGCAATGCCATGTGTTGGCACATAAATTGGATAAGTATGGTCAAATTAAAATGACAAGTTGTGATTGGCTGAGAACTGGACGTGGGACACTTGTTTAGGTGACTAATCAACCTCACCACTGATCCTAGAGGAGTATAAATACCCAGTTTCGTTCATTAGCTTAAGTAAACCCAAAATCTACCTAAAACCTTAGTTAAGTTCTTTGTTGTTCTTGGAGATAAAGGAAGTCTTCAAGTAGCTGAAGGAGTATTCAAAGAAGGCTACCAAGGTTGTAGGTAAGTAGCCTAGCCTTAGTTCAGTTTCCTTTCTAGATTTTCTTTTTAGATCCTAGCTAAGCAGATCTTGATGATGTGAAATCCAGAGTTTTCGAGTTCACGCGGATCTAGCTAGTCAGAAACGTGAAGCAAAGCCAAGTTTCAGCCTAAACCCTGTGAGTACCGAACACATGTGAAATAGCACATGTCTAGGATTTATTTCCTTATTTTGTGTGAGGTTAAGTTTGGTTGTTGATTATTTTCTGTGGTAGTTGTGTTTATTATCGTAATTTCTTAAGGGTATGTGTTGCAGGTTAGGTTCATGTTCTATTTTGGTATAGTTCATGATCATTATTGTGTGTTTAGTTTGATGTGGTTATTATTGTGTGATATGTTTGTGGGTTTAGTTTAGAGGTTAGTATAATCGGTTGTGCTATTGTTATAGCCGTTATGCTGCTCGTTTCTTGTGAGTCAATAATTGGTAGTTATTGACGAGCTTGAGTTGCTTGGTTTGATGTTGTGTTTTATTTTTTATATGTTATGATAGGAAGCATGTTAGTTTGTTGTGTGTTGTTGTGTTAGTCTTGCTTATGCATGGCTAGTGTTTGTTTGATTGATTGTTAGTTTATGTTGCAAGTATTCTTAGTTTTAGAGATACTTGTATTTTTGGGTTAAGTCATTAGTCTTGTAAAGACTTGGGAAGGCGATAACGTGATTGTCCCAATGGCTCGAAGTGGTTAGCTACCAACGAGCACTACTTGACAAAGTAGTAAATTTTACCGTAAGGGAATAGGTCCCTTATACACGGTCTTGGGAAAGGGATGTGATCTTTCTAGCCTTTGTGGCTAAGGGTCGGGGAAGCATTGCCTGCTGGAAAATCCGTATCGCAGAAGATCAAAGACCTTAAGGCAAAGTGGAAAAGTTTAATAGTATCATACAAGTGGTAACGTGAGTCGTTGTGCAGGTACTCTGTATTTGAGTACTTTAGTTTTTTTTTAAAGCATTTGTTTGTTTGCGTGATTCTCTCATTTACTTAATGCATGTGTTGCTTGCATTAGTTGCTTGTTTGTTGATAGAGTCCAAGTTGGGGGGTTGATTAGAGGTTAGTTGGGCGGGCTCACTGAGTAATTTTAGATTACTCATGATGCTACCTTTTGTTTTTGCAGGTATTCCCGTTAGGTAAACCCCTAGCTGCCGCGGTCATCATAGACTGTCCAGATTAGATGTTTTACAGCTTCTTGCTAAAAATCTGATAAATTTATTATGTATAGTTTTCTTTATGGGCCCAGGAAACTATACTTGTTTTGTAATGATTTAAAGTACGATACTATAATAAATAAAATTCGGTTTTATTTAAACATGGAAGCGTTCGAATGATATATTAGTCATGTCCGGACTGACACAACTCGCGACCGTGGTACGGGTTGAAAAGCCTTAGGCCATGATCGAGAGGTAAAGATACTCGAGATCGGTTGAATTGGGCAAGCGGATTCATTCCGGGAACCTTTGTCGACTGATTACGGGTGTCATACGTGACGCCCTTGTTCCGTTTTAGTTATAGAACGGTTCGGGGGTGTTACAGATATGGCGTATTGTTTCATCTGGTGAGTCTATGTGGGTCAGATGGGTGCAAAACAATCTACTCAAACATAGGATCTTCTGGTCTGTCCAGTCTGCTACAGCAGGTTCTTGGATGTGGAGAAAATTACTCAAGTTTCGACAAGTTGCAGTGAATTTTTGCAGAACAGAAATCAATAATGGGCTTAGTACCTCGTTTTGGTTCGATAATTGGTCGAGTTTGGGTCAGTTAATTGATGTGGCCGGAGAGAGGGGTATCATTGAAACGGGGATAAGTACACACATGTCTGTTGATGATGCGTGGGACAGACGTCATCGTCGTCGCTATCGTCTGCCATAATTAAACCAGATAGAAACATAACTTCAATTGAAGCGTGAGCAATCTAATACCAGGGACGATGTCGTTCTTTGGCGAGGGAAAAACGAGAGGTTTCACCCACAGTTTTTTACAAAAGAAACTTGGCTGCAGATCAGGTCGGTGGTAGAAGAGGTCGCATGGCATAGATGTGTCTAGTTTACTCATTCCACATGAAAGCACTCGTTCTGTATTTGGTTGGCGATCTGCAATAGACTTTCCACTGGCGATCGTAAGGCGCAATGGTCCACGGGAGAGCTTGGCGACTGTATATTCTGCAACAATGCCGTTGAAACACGTGATCATTTATTTTTCACCTGTAGTTTCTTCTCGGAGATTTGGCAAGCCGTTGCAAAGGATATTTACAAGAGCCGATTTTCGACCACCTGGAACTCAATAGTAACCTCAGCCTGTAGTAACTGGAGGGATAGGACTACATCTTATCTAGCCTGTTCCATCCTGCAAACGACAGTACATCATTTGGCATGAGCGAAACAGGCGGACACATGGTGAGCACCCGAAGCCTGCTTCATATCTCATTCAACTCATTGACACACATATGAGATACCAACTCCTCGCTATTGGTCTCATGGGGGATCGACGTTACGATACTGGTCTGCTCAAGTGGCTAGAGACTAGATATTGATTCTAAATTTTATTCAGCCCTCTGTTTTTAGAATTCTCAAAGAAACGATGCACCAGTTATATAAACGTATTTTTGTTTTGAATATAATTTAACATTTTATTCAAAAAAAAAAGAAGCGTTTTATTATCTCCATTGGTCCACTAACGTTTCTGGTTTGTACAAAAAAACTTATACTTAAATTTACACCCTACGTACAAGCTACTTCAATTGTCTAAGTGTAACCCATATATGGGATCACAACTAACCAGATCAAATATGTCTAGACAATTAATTCTATTTACAAATTCATATTTTAATATAATAATTATAAAATTTTAAATAAAACCATAATTGAAATTATATTTTTTAAGTCCAGAATATATTATTAATTATAAAATAGTTCACAACTTGTATCATTAGTTGACGAAATTGAAAATATGATAGAAATCTAGGGGCAAAAAAATATTACAAATTACATGATTAGGAAGACATGTGAAAGTGATGATCGAAGAATTTTTATGTTTACCCGTGACAAAAATATTAAATTAATATATATATATATATATATATAATATTTAAAAATTATATGTTATAAAACACATAATAAAATTAAAAATCTGAGAGAAAAGAAGCTGCAGAGTCATGTTTCATACATTTAGTATTAGTTTTAGTGTAATAAATTGAAATGGGCTTGTAATACTTATTTTTTAACTAAAGGGGCTTCTAATATTAATAAAACGAATTGGACTTTGTCAACATAAAAGTTTATGTGTTTATGAGATTTGAGTTTAAAAAAGTAAAGTAGTAGGGGCAGTAATGTTTTTTTAACAGAGGTATAAATTGAAAAGGTAATAAATAACACTAACTATTAAAATTTTGATGGTGGCAACTACCCCAGTTCACGCCAATGTGGGTCCGCCCTTGTGTGTGGACATTTATTTCAAATGAAACTTATACACAATACATTTCACGCAGCCACATACATGGAAGCAAACCACGCAGCCGCATCTCCTATATACGTCATCTCTTATCAATGATAACAATCCAAATATAAATTAATATATATACATATATATATATATATATATACACAATACTAATTTCACTTTTTCTTCTCCCTCGCTCCACAGTGTAAACTCTTCCGCCACAAACGTCAAGTTTAAGGTAATTTGTGGATCTCTCTCGCTCTGTCTCTCTCTATATGATTTTGGTTATATTCTCATATATATACAAATATTATTTTATTTATTAGTAACTGTTTTTTTAATAATAATTCAGTTTAGGAGTGTATATATTCTTCTCTAAGCTTACAGAGTGAGTATTCTTCATTGTTATAGATACACTCGAATATCAAAATATTATGTGAAACTAAAAAGTAGTGCTAGGAAAATATATAAGGACTCTTCTTTTACTTGTACTAGGCGCTTCCCCACGCAACGCGTGGGTTGTGGTGTAGTTGGCACTTTGTTGTTTTTTTTTTGGTCTTTTTCGTTTTCTCTTTTGTATTATTTCGTTTTAATTAGGCATATACGGGCTTTGCCGTCACTTTTATTTATACACTATATGTTTATACCATTTCGTTCAGATGTGTATAATTGTGGCGTTTACTTTTTATGAATTATGAAGATGTTGTTTCTTGCTTTTGAGGATCCAATCTTATCATTGACTGATATTGTTTCCAATACATTTATTGTATTATAGATTTTCTAATTAACTGCTTATGTAAACCCTTCATACGTTGATGTTGCAATAATAAGTTATTTTTTTAAAATATCTTCCGTGTAAGTGATTATGTTTGTATGCCCATGTTTTGGTCTAATATCAATAAGATCGTTTCTGTTTTTCTTTAGTTGGCTTTGAAACCAATATTGAGTTAAGCAAATAATGGGTCGAATTATGGTGTTAATAAGTAATATAAATTCTTATGTATATATATTGTATATATGTGACTATAAATTTAGCTAACTAAAAAATTATGTAATATTTAAATACAATCTTGAACATATATATATATATTTTTATTTGTGGGAGGAATGTATGAAATTATTGGATAGAAGTTATTTTTGAGTTAAATGACCTTTAATGTCTTTAAAGTGAGTTAAATATTAATAAATTTTTATATGTGTCTTGACTTTTTTTAAAAGGAATACCAAGTGTTTCCTTCCAAATTTGAAGTGATATAGTATTTTAGTTTTCTTATATGATTTTATGAACTTCAATGTAAAAGTTTTTCAAAGTAATAAGTACACTCACTGATTGAATTATAAAATTTGGAGAAATGTTTATTTCGTTTAATCATCTGCTCTTTTAAATAAATTAAATAAGTATGTTGTTATTCCTACAAATAGGACAACATATATTATAGTTTAACCATGGAGTTAAGCAATGGAAATGGAACTTGTGATTGCAAGACAAAATGCTTATATGTTACACATTGATTGTTTAAAAATGAATAGGAACATCTAATTCTCAAATAAAGTTGATTGTTTTGTTAAAACCAACATATGTGAATTTAAATTTAACTATGCAAATTTAAAAAATAAATATGAATAGATTAGAAAGGCAAGAAATATAAAAGAAATATTTTTTTATATAAATAAAATAAAAATTGAAAACAATGTTAAATATATATAATACTTTCTACATTAAAATATAGAATCAAACTCTTACAAGTTACAACACATATGAGATATAACAACATTTGATATTGGTAGGAGAGGAGGAGAGAATGTTTACTATAAGATGGTAATCCAAATTAGATAATGGAGATGAATCTTTAAAAAATAGAACAATGTAATATCTATATATATAATAATTTCTAAAATCAAATATAGAATCAAACTCTTACAACACATATGAGATATAACAATATTTGATATTGGTGGGAGAGGAAGAGAGAATGATTACTTATAAGATAATAATCCAAATTAGATAAAGGAGAAAAATGTTTTAAAATAAGAACAATGTAAAATATATATCATGTAGTCTCTAAAATTAAAATTTAGCATTAACAATTTACAATGATATTTTATTTTTTTTTTACAACCCATACAACAAAAATAAGAAATCAAAAATAACAAAAAAAATGAAAAATGATTTGAGGTATTGTAGAAGAGAATGAGAGAATGTGAAAATGAGATAGTAAAAGAATGTCAATATGAGAGAATGATAGATTGAGAGAATGCTTATTTATATGATAAGAAATGATGGAAGTTACATTTAGAACTATGGAGTTACAATAGTAATTTATTGTGTTTGAATAAAATTGAGTGGTAGAATATGATTAATGCATAATTTATTTTATTTTCAGTTATAATTTTATTTTAATGTGTGAGTTAAATGTATTGTGTTTATTGGGTCTTAAATATTGTTTAAACCAATTAGAGAGCAAATAAAAAAAAAAAAAAAATTAGAAAACATTAAATGAAAATCAACCAATAAGGAGAGACCAAAACCTTACTTTTATATATATGATATATTGCTTTAAACTTTGAAATGAGAAATATATTATAAACAATAATTTTACATGAGAAATATATTAATTTAGCCAACCAAAATATGAATATAAGTTTAGCCAACCAAAATAAATAAAAAATATTAAAATTTAACCAAAAATAATTTCTCTTGAAAGATAATAAGTTAGTAGGAGGAATGAATTAATGTACAATTATTGGATAGGAGTTACATTTGAGTTAAATGGAGTTACATGTCTTTAATTATAAATAAATATTTTAATTTTTTATAACCTAAAATAAAAGGAATACCAAGTGGCTGAATCAAAATTCACATGATTTGGTTGTTTGTTGATATAAACTCAACACTTACACATAATATTTCAAAATAAAAAATATTACTTTTTAAGTGACAAACTAAATTAGTTTTCTTATAAAATTATATGAATTCTTCAATCTCAATAATTTTTAAAATCCCAAGGATAACTTATATTTTTTTGGTTTTCACTCATCAATTTAATTTATAGTGCTAGATTTCATACTAATGGTTTCATCTTTAGAGAATTTAGTGAAATGATATTTTTAAAATTATATTTTATTTTTATATTTAAGTTCCAGTTGAATATGTTTTGTTTTTTGGATCATTTTTTATTTTGATTAAAGACACAAAAAACCAATTGTTTAATTATGTTCTTTTTGTTTTCAAAAACCTCAAATCATATATATATATATATATATATATATATATTATATTGATCTCTGCAGATTTAACAATTGGATCACAAAACAAAATAGTCTTTATAAATGGATAAATGGATAATTATATTGATCTTTAAATATTATATTGATCTTTATAAATTATTAAAAATGATACATGAATATGTGAGATAACCAGAGACATAATAGATAATTACATATGGATCATTTCAACTTTATGATCTTATTGTGTGGTGAATATTGTAAGGAAGTATGAAAATAATGACTTATAAGATGTTAATATAAAATAGAAAATGGAGATAAACATTTTAAAAGATTAAAATAAATATATAAGATATACATATCATACAAACTCTAAAACTAAGCTTTTACAATGATATTTGATTTGATTTTTTATAACCCATACAACAACAATAAAAAAAAAAAAATACAAAACAAAACAAAACAAAACAAAAAAGAGATTTGAGAGTAGTGGAAGAAGATGAGAGAATGAAAGAGTGATAGACTAAGAGAATAAGATAATGAGTATTTATAGGAAGAGAAATGATGAAAAATTACATTTAGAAAAATGAGAGTTACAATTCTAATTTATTGTTTTGTTTTAATACAATTGATTAATACAACTTAGTGGAGAAATAAAGTTAATGCATAATTTATAGGGAGAAGCTATAAAGATTTCAGTTTTATATTATGTGAGTTAAATGTAAAAATTAATTGTTTTTA
This sequence comes from Camelina sativa, assembly GCF_000633955.1. Taxonomy (NCBI): domain Eukaryota; kingdom Viridiplantae; phylum Streptophyta; class Magnoliopsida; order Brassicales; family Brassicaceae; genus Camelina; species Camelina sativa. Next base: position 16,561,133 of record NC_025704.1, read on the forward strand.
AATTTGTGTTTTAATATAATTTTTTTTTGTTAAAATTGCATTGCCAAGTGGACCAATAAGGAGAGAGTGGAACTCTACTTTTATATATATGATTGCTTTGATTAATAGTTAGGGTGCTTTGGTGATTTTAAGTAGTGCAGTTCTATATTTTTAATCCATTTATCTTGTTTTTTCTGTTGTGTATGGACAGTGGTGGATCTAGGAAATAATTTTACCCGTGGCAAAAATATCAAATTAATATCTATATAATATTTAAAATTTATGTGTTATAAAATATATAATAAAATTAAAATTTGAGAGAAAAAAAGCTGAAAGGTCATGTTTCACACATTTAGTATTAGTTTTTAGTGTAATAAAACGATATGGGCTTGTAATACTGATTTTCTAACTAAATGGGCATCTAATATTAATAAAACGAATTGAGTTTTGTCAACATAAAAGCTTAAATTTATGTGTTTATGAGACCTGGGTTTAGAAAAGTAAAGTAGTGGGGATATAAATGTTTTCTTTAACCGAGGCATAAATTGAAAAGGTAATAAATAACACTAACTATTAAAATTTTGACAGTGGCAACTGCCCCAGTTCACGCCAACGTGGGTCCGCCCTTATGTGTGGACATTTATTTCAAATGAAACTTATCCACAATGCAATCCACGCAGCCACATACATGGAAGCAAACCACACAGCCACATCTCCTATATACGTCATCTCTTATCAATGATAACAATCTAAATATAAATTAATATATATATATATATATATATATACATAATACTAATTTCACTTCTTCTTCTCCCTCGCCCCATAGTGTAAACTCTTCCGCCACAAACATCAAGTTTAAGGTAATTTATGGATCTCTCTCCCTCTGTCTCTCTCCATATGTTTTTGATTATATTCTCATATATATATATATATGCAAATATTCTTTTATTTATTCGTAACTGTTTTTTATAATAATTAACTTTAGGAGTGTATATATTCTTCTCTAAACTTACAGAGTGAGTACTCTTCATTGTTATAGATACACTCTAATATCAAAATATTATGTGAAACTAAAAAATAGTGCTAGGAAAAATATATAAGGACTCTTCTTTTACTTGTATTACCTTGATTAATAGTTAGGGTGTTTTGGTGATTTTAGGTAGTGCAGTTCTATATTTCTAATCCATTTATCTTGTTTTTCTGTTGTGTGTGGACAGTGGTGGATCTAAGAAATAATTTTACCCGTGGCAAAAATATTAAATTAATATATATATATATATTATATTCAAAAATTATGTGTTATAAAACACATAATAAAATTAAAATCTGAGAGAAAAAACTGAAAAGTCATGTTTCACACATTTAATATTTATTTTTTTGTGTGTAATAAAACGAAATGGGAATGTAATACTTATTTTCTAACTAAATGGGCTTCTAATAATAAAACAAATTGGAATTTGTCAACATAAAAGTTAAAATTTATGTGTTTGAGACTTGGGTTTAAGAAAGTAAAGTAGTGGGGGCATAAATGTTTTTTTTAACAGGGGCATAAATTGAAAAGGTAATAAATAACACTAACTATTAAAATTTTGACGGTGGCAACTGCCCCATTTTACGCCAACGTGGGTCCGCCCTTGTGTGTGGACATTTATTTCAAAAAAAACTTATCCACAATGCATTCTACGCAGCCACATACATGGAAGCAAACCACGCAGCCACATCTCCTATATACGTCGTCTCTTATCAATGATTACAATCAATAAATAAATTAATATATATATATACAATACTAATTTCATTTCTTCTTCTCTCTTGCTCCACAGTGTAAACTCTTCTGCCACAAACGTCAAGTTTAAGGTAATTTGTGAATCTCTCTCGCTCTGTCTCTCTCCATATGTTTTTGATTATATTCTCATATATATACAAATATTCTTTTATTTATTAGTAACTGTTTTTTTATAATAATTCACTTTAGGAATTTTTATAATAATTCATTGTTATAGATACACTCTAATATCAAAATATTATGTGAAACTAAAAAGTAGTGCTAGGAAAAATATATAAAGACTCTTCTTTTACTTGTATTGCCTTGATTAATAGTTAGGGTGCTTTGGTAGTTTTAGGTAGTGCAGTTCTATATTTTCAATTCATTTATCTTGTTTTTCTATTGTGTAGTTAATCGTCCACTTGACATGCTATGCTGTTTTTATTTATCTTAACGTTATCAAATATTGACTTTTATATGAACTATATATTGACTTTTATATAAACTATCTCTTTTTGTATAGGAAACAAAATGAGTTTGTGGTATATCATTGTTGCATTCGTATTCTTTGCATCACTCATTGCGAAGAGCACAAAAAAGACAAAGAAAAATCTGCCTCCCGGACCACGTAGACTTCCTATAATTGGTAACTTGTACCAGTTGGGAACGAAACCTCAACGTTCGATGTTCAAATTATCTGAAAAATATTAATAACATATATATATATATATATATATATATATATATATTGTATAGAATAAGAAGAGTACTAAGCTTCCTTTTACTTAGTACTTATACCTGTATATATACTCTTGTAAGTGTACACTTCTACGGTTAATGAGAAATCTCTTTTACAATCTTAAAGTGTTAATATGGTATCAGAGCGTAACAAACTTTTTTCTCATTCTTGAAGCTTCGCGAGCTTAATCCATCTTCTTCAATGGCGATATCTTGTTGATTTTTTCTTTTTGAGCTTCGATATCTTCGTTTTCATCTCCGAATTGTTCAATGAGTGCTTCAAATCGACAAATCGTTCTCACTTTCTTCGCGAATCTTCTGTTTTTCTATCTTCAACTTTGTTTTTCCGCGCTTTCATCTTTCTTTCTGTTTTTGATCTTATCTTTTAATTTCTGAGTTTCCCAAGCTCGATTCATGGCTCCATCATCGCCGATTCGTGCTAATTCTACTGATTCGTCAACAGATCTATACAACAATCCTTATTTCTTGCATAGCTCCGATCATGCGGGAATGGCTTTAGCCTCCGATCGTTTAACCACCGGAGCAAACTTTCACTCGTGGCATCGTTCTGTGCGCATGGGACTCAATGTCCGCAATAATCTTGGTTTCATTAATGGTATGGTTCCTAAAACTCTTGAGAATCATCGCGATTATGGATCTTGGTCTCGTTGCAACGATATGGATACGACTTGGCTTATCAACTCTGTTAGCAAGAAAATAGGAGCTAGTTTGTTATACATTCCTACTGCAGAAGGGATTTGGAAAAGTCTGATGAAGAGATTCAAACAAGATAATGCTCCTCGTGTGTATGAGATTGAGCAACAATTAAGTTTGCTTCAGCAAGGTTCAATGGATGTAACTTCTTATTACACTGCCTTGGTTACTCTTTGGGAGGAATACAAGAATTATGTTGAATTGCCTTTGTGTACTTGTGGGAAGTGTGAGTGTAATGCAGCTGGTATCTAGGAGACGTTGCAGCAGCGGAGTCAGGTTACCAAGTTTCTTATGGGGCTTAATGCTTCTTATGAATCAACCAGGCGCCACATCTTGCTGCTTAAACCGATTCCCTCTATTGATGAAGTTTACAATATGGTCACACAGGATGAGCGACAGAAGAATGTCACACCAAAAGCTGATAGTGCTATCTTTCAGACTTCAGATTCTAAGACTGATTCATCAGTCGTCTATCCTCTTCTGAATCAGTCTTCCTCGTTTGATGGATCTTTTGATAATGCAGCTTTTGCTGCAACGCAGAATCACTTCTGACCTCGTCCTTCCAATCGTCCATTGTGTACTCATTGTGGTCAGCTTGGCCATGTTGTTCAGAAGTGTTTCAAACTTCACGGCTATCCTCCAGGTTATATCCTAGGATAGAAGAGTTTCTCATCTGGTTCTCAAACTTCGAGACCATTCAACTCGTTTTCTCAGCCTAGAGGACCTGCTGGATCTTATTCTCAGCCAGCACAGCCGTTTCCTCCATCACAATCTGTTCAGACTAAATCTCAGATTCAACCGATGGCCAATGCTGTTACGACTTATCAAGCAGCTTCTCCTGCGACTAATGCTGTCAATTTGGATCTTACTAAGCTCAATAATGATCAAATCTAGTCTTTGATTCAACAGTATCAGGCTCATGTCACGTCTTCAGAACAACCTGCTCCTTCCCCAAAGCTTTGTTCCATTACAGATCATGGTGTAATGGATCCTCAATCATCTTCTGGTATGTCTAAATTTCCTACTTCTTTTCCTTCTACATCTCTTCGTTATGAGAATTATCAACTTACTTTCCAACATACATGTCTCTCTTCACTTTTTTCGAATTTACCTCCTGGTAGTTGGATAATTGATACAAGAGCCACAAGTCATGTCTGTTCTGATCTGACACTTTTTCATGAAACTACATCAGTCTCTGGGGTTACAGTAACATTACCAAATGATGCTAGAGTGGATATTAGTCATAGTGGCACTGTGCATTTATCATCATCCTTAACATTGCATGAAGTTCTCCATGTTCCATCTTTCAAATTTAACTTGATTTCTGTTAGTTCTTTGTTACGACATAACCAGTATTCTGCTCATTTCTATCCATTGTTTTGCTTTATTCAGGAGTCTATTCAGGGCTTGATGATTGGTAGAGGATATCTGTTTCACAATCTTTACATATACGGCAGAGATCATTAGTTGTCTGCATCGCATTTTTCTGGATCCTTGAAGGTTGATGGAGCTCTGTGGCACCAACGCCTAGGACATCCATCTTCTGACAAGTTAAAGCATGTTCCGGGTACATCATCATTGTCTACTTTGTCCTCTGAGTCTCCTTGTTCTATATGTCATTTAGCTAATAAAAAACGTCTTCCTTTTGAGTCTAGTGGTCATAGGTCTTCTGCTCCCTTTGATCTTATTCACTTAGATGTTTGGGGTCCCTTTGCTATAGAGTCTACAGAAGGTTTTAAATTTTTTCTCACCATTGTAGATGATTACAGTCGTGTAACATGGGTTTACCTATTGCATAATAAACGTGAAGTTTCTATCAAATTGCCTTTGTTTCTTAAACTGGTTGAGACTCAGTATCAGACTACTGTTAAGAAAATGCGAACTGGTAATGCTCCAGAACTTGTTTTTGCTGATTTGGTTAGTAAACATGGCATAGTTCATCAATATTCTTGTACTTATACACCACAACAGAATTCTGTTGTTGAACGCAAACATCAACATTTGCTCAATGTAGCTCGATCTCTCTTGTTTCAATCGAATATTCCTTTAGCTTATTGGAGTGACTGTTTACTAACTGCAGTTTTCTTGATTAATAGAACTCCATCTACTGTTTTGAAACATATTACTCCTTATGAACTTCTTACTAAAAAGAAACCGGATTACTCTTTTTTTAAAAACTTTGGTTGTCTTTGTTTTGTTTCCACTTTACAAAAAGATAGGCACAAATTTAGTTCTCGTGCTACTGAATGCGTTTTTCTAGGATACTCTTTTGGTTATAAAGGCTATAAAGTTTTGCATCTTGATACTAATATTGTTTCTGTGTCTCGAAATGTTATTTTTCATGAAACAATTTTCCCTTTTCAAAATGTCAAGCATGCTACTCATGATGTGGACTTGTTTGGTGATGTTATTTTGCCATTATCTGTTCCGATTAATGTTTCTGTTCCTGCATTATCTGCACCATCTCATGCATCCACATCTGCTTCGTCACATGCTTCTCCACCCGATACACACTCTAGTGTCATTGTTCCGGTAACAGAGACTGTTACTGCGGATACTGGTGAGGTCTCATTACCAAGTGCCGGACCACAACGGACTACTAAGGCTCCAGGTTACTTATCTGACTATCATCACTCTCTTAACAAAATTTCAACTTCTTCTCCTTTGAAACTCTCTACCACTCCTTACCCACTTTGTTCTGTTTTATCCTATTCTACTATCAATCCTTCCTATCAGTCGTATGTTCTTTCTATAACTCTTGAAACAGAACCCAAATCTTTTAAACAAGCTATACTATCTCTGAAATGGACCAAAGCTATGGATGTGGAATTGGATGCTATGGAGCAGACAGGGACTCTTTCTGTTGTTTCATTGCCACCGGGTAAGAACGTTGTTGGCTGCAAATGGGTTTATACTATTAAGTATAACTCGGATGGCTCTATTGAGCGGTAGAAGGCCTGTCTCGTTGCCAAAGGATATACACAGCAAGAAGGTGTCGACTATATTGATACATTTTCACCTGTTCCTAAACTTGCTAGTGTCAAGCTTGTTTTAGGTTTGGCTGCCAAGAAGGGTTGGAACTTAACTCAGATGGATGTTACTAATGCATTTCTGCATAGTGACTTGGAGGAGGAGATTTACATGAGTTTGCCTGAAGGATATACACCGACATCTGGCGTTCTACCACCAAATCCAGTTTGTAGACTTCACAAGTCTCCTTATGGTTTGAAGCAAGCCTCTCGCCAATGGTACAAATGTTTATCTAAGGCGCTTCTTGATGAGGGGTTTGAACAATCTCCTGCTGATAATACGCTGTTCGTTAAGGAAACTAATGTCTTCTACACTGCAGTGTTAGTTTATGTTGATGATATACTCATTGTCAGCAATAATGATGCGGCTGTTATGAGCATCAAATCGGCTCTTGCTCGACAATTCAAGACTAAGGATCTAGGTCCAGCGTGTTTCTTTCTAGGCTTGGAGATTGCTCGTAACTCAGAAGGAATCTCTGTTTGTCAGAGGAAGTATTGTTTGGACTTACTGGCTGATTCTGGTCTTCTTGGTTGTAAGCCAAGATCAACCCCAATGGACTACAAGAAGGTCTTGACTAAAGGTTCATGTACGCTTCTCTTTGATGGTCGGCCTTATTGGGAACTTGTTGGTCGCCTGTTATATTTGTGCATCACACGCCCCGATATTACATTTGCTGTGAATCGCTTGAGTCAGTACTTGTCTTGTCCAACTGATGTTCACTACAAAGCTGCTCTTCGTATTCTGAAGTATCTCAAGAACAATCCTGGACAAGGTTTATTCTTCTCTGCTCATACGGATATATGTCTCAATGGTTTTTCTGATGCTGATTGGGGAACCTAATTGGAGAGTAGGCTTTCTATCACTGGTATGTGTGTGTTTCTGGGTACTTCTCTTATTTCTTGGAAGTCAAAGAAACATGATGTTTGCAGTAGCAGTAGCACATAAGCAGAGTACAGAAGCATGGCAGTCACCACGAAAGAACTTCTCTGGCTTGATCAGATGTTGAAGGACTTGCATATCAAGGTTGATTATCCTGCAAAGCTGTTCTGTGACAACAAATCAGCAACGCACATTGCCAATAACCCAGTTTTTGACGAGCGCACCAAACATGTTGAGATTGATTGTCACATCACTCGTGATCGGATTAAGAGTGGTTTTCTGAAGGTTCTACATGTCTCTACTGAAAACCAGCTGGCTGACATCCTCACCAAACCGTTGCAGCCGGCTCCGTTCTACTCTATTCTCAACCGTTTATCAGTTTCAAGCCTCTTCCTTCCACGGGAAGCTTCGGCTTGAGGGGGGTATACTAACATATATATATTGTATAGAATTAGAAGAGTACTAAGCTTCCTTTTACTTAGTACTTATACTTGTATATATACTCTTGTAAGTGTACACTTCTACGGTTAATGAGAAATCTCTTTTACAATCTTAAAGTGTTAATAAATATGGGTCTCTAATGTCTCTAAAGTTTGGATATGTCTCTGCTGTTGTGGCTTTAACTCCCGATACGGTGAAAGATGTCTTAAATTCGTTTGATGCTGATTGTTGTTCGAGACCTTACATGACATATCCTGCAAGAATTACATACAACTTAAAAGATCTTGCATTTTCTTTCTATAGCAAATATTGGAGAGAAGTACGAAAGATGACGGTTGTTGAACTCTACACCGCAAAAAGGATATAATCATTTCAACATATAAGACAAGAAGAAGTTGCCTCTTTTGTCCAATTCATGATACATCTGCTTCATTGGAGAGACCGGTCAACTTGAATCGCAAGTTAGTGAAACTCTCTGGGAGTGTGATTTGTAAAGTTGGATTTGGGATATGTCTAGAAGGAAGCAAACTTGAGAATGCTTATGAGGAAGTCATTTAAGGAACCATGGAGGTGCTAGGGAGCTTCGCAGCAGAGGATTACTTCCAAGTTGTTGGTAAAATCATTGATAGGATCACAGGGTTACACAGCAAATGTGAGAAGGTTTTTAAGGCAATGGATTCATTTTTTGATCAATCTATACAAAATCACCTAGAGGATCCTAGTATTAAAGATGATATCATTGATTTGCTCCTAAAGATGGAACGGGAGAGACTGGACTTGGAGAATTTCAACTTACCCGAGACCACACCAAAGGAATTCTATTGGTAAGTTATTTTAACCTCTCTTTCAATAAATTTGTTTCTTCACATAAATTTGAAATCTTTTGTATTTAATTATTTCAGAACCTTTTTATTGCTGGAGTAGACACTTCTGACAATACTGTGACATGGGCGATGACGCATATGATTACAAACCCAAGAGTTCTAAAGAAAGCGCAAGCTGAGGTCAGAGAAGTAATAAAAAACAAAGACAGTATCACAGAAGAAGATATAGAAAGACTCGAGTATTTGAAAATGGTGATCAAAGAAACATTAAGGATAAACCCACTTGTGCCACTACTAATTCCAAGAGAGGCTTCAAAAGATATAAAGATCGGAGGTTATGACATTCCAAAGAAAACATGGATCTATGTCAACATATGGGCTGTTCATAGGAATCCAAACCTTTGGAAAGATCCAGAATCTTTCATCCCAGAGAGGTTTATGGATAGCGAGATTGACTATAAAGGTTTAAACTTTGAGCTCTTGCCATTTGGTAGCGAAAGGAGAATGTGCCCATGTTTAGGAATGGGTATGGCTTTGGTACATGTGACTCTCATCAATATTCTCTACCGTTTTGATCGCTTCCACAAGGAATGGAGGTAAAAGATGTTGATCTTGAAGAACCATATGGACTTGTGAGTCCTAAGAAAACTCCGCTTCAGCTTATCCCCATCCTTACCCAATGGACTTGACTTCACTTCACTTTATAGTTTCATCGTTCAAACTAAATAATGTGAAGTTCTTATACCATATTACTGTATCATAAATAATGCAAAGATCTTATACCATAACCATATCAATAAAATGTTTCTTCAATCCGATATCTTGTAGCGTGAAGACAAACCGCTATAAAATAAGAAAACAAAATCTGTATAAATCATTGAAAAATAAAAAACTCAAACCGTTATTTTATAAACTAAACCGGCATATAATTTTGTTTTAACTATAAAATCTAAACCCTGACAACTTCATTTGTAAACCCAAATCGACATATAATTTTTTTTAATTATAAAATATAAACTCTAACCATCTCATTTGTAAACCCAAGCCGACACATATTTTTGTTTTAATTGTAAAAACTAAACCCTAATCACATCACTTGTAAACTCATACTGACACATAATTTTGTTCTAATTATAAAATCTAAATCATAATTCTCATTTATAAACTCAAACCGATATATAACCTCGTTTAATTATAAAATCTAAAGCAAACCAATAATTTTTTTTTTAGTTAAAGGTATACAGAATTTTGTTCCTTAATTTGTTTACTTTTTAATTTAATTTTGATTAAATTTTAAAATAAAATATTATATAAAAAAATATAATTGGTAAAAAATTGAAGAGGCGAACAAAAGATTCACCCTAAATATGTCAAAATCAAATCATAGATACAATGACTTTTTTTTTTCGGAGTCTTTACAGAACTTAGGACAACAATACGGGACACTTCTCATTTTCTCTCAGAATTTAATATGATAGCGCTTGTCACAATCATGCTATCATATTAGTCATCTCCATTTAACCAATTTTCCCTCTCTGGAATTTGGGCCGTCTATAGATACCACCAAGTAATGTAGATTATTGGATATGAAATGTCGTAGAGCCGTGTGGGGTTTAATGTATCAGATTTGAAATCATGGTATTTCAACTATTTCGTAGCATCAACCCATAAATTTCAATCTTTTCGTAGAAAATTCTAATAAGAATTGGGTGGACTTTTCCCGGGGAGAAAAATCCTATTCAAATTTAGATATGTTGAATAAAATTGTGGTGGTAAAAATAAGTTCATTAAACATATTTGAGGAATAATTTCAGTAGATATTTATTCAGCTTCGCTATAAAATGAACGTATCTTCAAAGCATTCCAATTAGGCACATACATAAAAAGAAGCAAACCACACAGCCACATATCCTAATTCATTTTATCCGTAGAAGCAAACAAATTTTCTCTCTTTCTCTCTCCTTCGACCCACAAACTTTTAAGTTTAAGGTAATTTGTGGATATCTCTCTCCATATGTTTTTGATTATATTCTCTTATATATAAATTCTAAGATTTAATTGGTGATACACATCAGAACCATTTTTATTTTACATATATAGATTTTACGGTTTCCTAATTTAGTATTCAAGTTATATAATTTATATATTTAGAATATTCTTTATATTTGATACAGTAAAAATATTAGAATTGAACTACAACAAAAATCAATGTAAATTTAAGAAAAAACAACAACATAAGAGCCATATTTCCCCAAATTTTCTTTATACATATATATACATTAATAATTTATACAATTATAAAATTTTAGTATTGAACATGCAATCTTATTATTTTATAGAATTGTTTTGTTGTATTAATGGTATCATTCCAAATGTGAAATGTTTAGAAATACCCCTTTTGGTTTACCTCTTTTCAAAAATTCCACTTTTATCTATCGACTTTCAAAAATAGTTTTTATTAAATTAAAAATTTTATAAAGTTTTATAAGGTTTATAAGGTACTTATGGATAGTAATTACTACTCAAAGACTCAATTCAAATATTTATAAGATTTTATAAATTTAAAGTTTTTATAAAGTTTTAAAAAATATTTATACGATATTAATAAAAATATATAAAATTTTACACACATATAATGAACCATAAAAGAGGACATCAGGTACACAGCTCGGAGAGCGCCGGAAGTCCCTACTAGAATCCAGGGACTGTGCCCCTTGAACAGAGGAGAGGTAAATGGGGCAGGTCCCGGTCAGTCTGTGTTAACATCAACACCAATGTGATTCCCATGAGCTTCTGAGCCGAAAGCCCCCGAATCTTCGCCCGCCCGTTTCACTTCCGCGCCGGAGGAAATGGGATTCGAACCACTTTCTTGTTCCTATTAACAAAATATCCCCTACTCATTGTGCATATTATCTGCATATTCTATATCATATAGTTGTGTATATTTTTTATAAGGTTACACATATTTTGATAAATATCATATATGTGTATAAAGTTTTAGGGATTGGACATTTTTGAAAAGTGGTATTGGAAAAATGTGTTTTTTAAATTCCCCATTACAACTTACTTTTATAGTTTTGTTAGAATTGTTTTGTGATGAAATTTTTTTACAGTATTTACATAATAAGATAGTGTTCAAAATTACATTAATCTAACTAAGGACCATAACATTTTTTATTAATTTATAGAGATTAGTAGTTTATTAAATATTAATTTATAGAGATTTTACTGTAATTAGGGTGCTTCTGTGGTTTTGGTTAGCGCCGTTTTTCTTTTGTGGTTAGTCGTCCACTTGACATGCTATCCTATTTATTTTTCTCTAAAGGTTATGAAATATTCAATTAACTATAAACTATTCACTTTTTATAAACTATTCATTTGTGTGTAGGAAGCAAAATGAGTTTTTGGTGGTATATCATTGTTGCCTTCTTCTTCTTTTTATCTATGTTCATTGTAAAGAACACGAGAGCAAAAAGGAAGAATCTACCTCCCGGACCACCAAGACTTCCTATAATTGGCAACTTGCACCAACTGGGATCAAAACCTCATCGTTCGATGTTCAAATTATCCAAAAAATATGGACCCCTAATGTCTCTTAAGTTTGGAAGCGTGTCTACTGTTGTGGCATCTACACCAGAGACAGTGAAGGAAGTCTTAAAAACGTTTGATCTAGAATGTTGTTCGCGACCTTATATGACTTATCCTGCAAGAATTACACACGATTATAAAGATCTTGCCTTTTCTTTCTACAACAACTATTGGAGGGAAGTACGAAAGATGACAGTTGTTGAGCTCTACACTGCAAAAAGGGTAAAATCATTTCAATATATAAGAGAAGAAGAAGTTTCATCCTTTGTCCAATTCCTTAAAGAGTCTGCTTCGTTGGAAAAACCAGTTGACTTCAACCAAAAGTTAGTGAAACTCTCTGGGAATGTGATTTGTAAAGTTGCATTTGGGATAACTCTAACAGGGAGCAAACTTGAGAATACTTTTGAGGAAGTCGTTCAAAGAACCATGGAGGTGGTAGGGAGCTTTGCCGCAGCAGATTACTTCCCAGTTGTTGGTAAAATCATCGATAGGATCACAGGATTACATAGCAAATGTGAGAAGGTTTTTAAGGCACTAGATTCATTTTTCGATCAATCTATAAAGCATCACCAAGAAGATGAAAGTATCGATGATGATATCATTGCTTTGCTCCTCAAGATGGAAAGGGGAGAAACTGTGCTGGGAGAGTTTCAACTAACTCGAAACCACGTCAAAGGAATTATTCTGGTAAGTATTGGGAACCTCTCTATCTGAAAATTGTATCGTTCACATGCTGCCTAAAGTTTAAATATTGTGTCCTCTACTCCTCTTGATTATTACAGAACCTTCTTCTTGCGGGAACAGACACTGCTGCCAATATCGTGACATGGGCGATGACACATTTGATTACTAACCCAAGAGTTCTGAAGAAAGTGCAAGCAGAGATGAGAGAAGTGATCAAAAACAAAGATGATATCACCGAAGATGCTATAGAACGACTCGAGTATTTGAAAATGGTGATCAAAGAAACATTTAGGATAAACCCAGTTGTGCCACTACTAATTCCAAGAGAGGCTTCAAAAGATCTAAAGATTGGAGGTTATGACATTCCAAAGAAAACTTGGATCCATGTCAACGTATGGGCTGTTCATAGGAATCCAGACGTTTGGAAAGATCCGGAAGCTTTCATCCCTGAGAGGTTTATGGATAGCGAGATTGACTATAAAGGTCTAAATTTTGAGTTGTTGGCGTTTGGTAGCGGAAGGAGAGTGTGCCCAGGTATAGGAATGGGTATGACTTTGGTACACTTGGCTCTTATCAATCTTCTTTACCGTTTCGATTGGAAGCTTCCTGAAGGAATGAAGATTGAAGATGTTGATCTTGAAGAATCTTATGGACTTGTTAGTCCTAAGAAAATTCCACTTGAGCTTGTCCCCATCCTTACCCAATGGACTTGACTTCACTTCACTTTTTAATTTCATAGTTCAAAATAAATAATGTGAAGATCTTATACCAATATTACCATATCATAAATAATGTGAAGATATTATACCAATATTACCATATATCAATAAAATGTTTGTTCAATCCGAGATCTTGTAGCGTAAATAGAACTTCTTCGGGACCATTACTACTGAATCAAATGACAGAAACAAAAAGGTCGTGTATAAAATTTAACTAAAACAAGAGCTCAGCACTCACAGTTGGATGACGACATTGTCTTCTCCTTTCGCCTCTACTGCATCGGTTTAAAGAATTAACATTCTCCGAACTCCGAAGTACCTTCTTGTCTGCTTCCGGAATCTTCTCTTCCTTTGATCTCACCTGCCTGCCTGCCTCACCTTTGTCTCGTTTAGGCCGGGCCTGCAATTAGCTCAGCCGACAGAACACAGTTGCAAAAGAAACCTAACTTATGAGCTTTTACTGTAACAGAGTAAAAGTCAGTATTCTGTTCGTAGCTTCTTACCGAAGCGAGCAAGACGGTTAACCCAACTAGGGAAGGGATATCAACAATTCCACTAATTACCAAACAAAACCTAACTTTCGCCAGTAATGTCTCCACACTTTTAAGTTTTATCCCATGCACACCCAACGTGTTTAATTTTTTTTAAAAAATATGTGAATATTCATTAAACTTGAAGTTTTCAGAAAATTACAAAAAGCTTGATACTTAACTCGTCCATTGCCAAAAAAGATAAAAACAAGGAAGGAATTTGAATGTCAAATTTTAACCAAATCAATAGCAGGTCTTTAAAATTCTTTCTCTTCTTGTTTGCCAAAATGGCGTCCCTGATTTGTCTATCCAGCCCCTTGAACAGGGTTTGGACAGCTGTAGCAATGTTGTTGTGATATTTGGTGTTTCGTTCCCTCCATATAGCATAGAGAGTGTCTTGGGCAGAGCAAGTCGACGCAAGCATCTCGGCGCTATATGATCGTTGACGTCCATCCAGGATGTAAAAGCTTCCCAAGTGTGAAATGAGAAACGCCTGCATCCTAATCGCCTTGTCACTTCAACCTAAAGCTCCTCACTAACCTCACAACGGAGGAACAGGTGTTCTCTTGTTTCCAGATACATACCACAAAGACAACAGTTAGGATCAGTATTCAGACCCCACCTAACCAATCTTGCCCTTGTTGGTAGTCGATCTTGGTGCATTAGCCACAACATGAAAGCTTGTGGAGGGATTCCTCCCTTTGAGCCAAACTTGAGCAGTCCACGAAGGCAGGATCTTGTCTTGGCCTTAAGATATCCCACGTCTTTTTTGTGGAGAATTTTGTAAGTTCCTCTGTACCACACATCCAGAAATACTCATCAGACTCATGAGTGGGAAGAGGCGAACTTACAGTTGTGAGAAAAATATGGAGATCCTCCGCCTGGGGTGACCTTGCTGGACGGAGTTTCCAGCCCGTAGGCAACGATGCCTGAGCAACTTTCCCATGGATTGGGATGCTTGTTTGAGCGGGTCCTGTAGGACCTAAATACGTAATTAATAGTCCATGAGTCATGCCAGAAACTAATTTGCTGCCCATTACCCAATCTTACTTTAATTCTAAAAATTAATTTAACTTATTATTGTAATTTTGTAAAACAGAGTAAAAATAAATGTATTCAAAAATATATTTTTGAAAAGGGATATTTTTAAGAGGATATTTCTAACGAATTCTCAATAATTTTAGTCAGCTATTTGATATATAGTTTTAGTCAGCTATTTGATAGAGTTTTAGTCAGACAATTTTCAATATCACAACTCATATTAATCTATATATATCTTTTTGAACTACATTTTGGATTCTACCCTTTTATTTGTACTATTTAAAAAATTATTTACAAATTTAATCCCTAAATATTTTTCAAAAATAGTATTACTTCAGATTTTGTTTATTAAATATTTTACATTCCATTCCAACTAACAAAAAATTACAGTAAAATTAATATGGAAACATAAACTATGATATATTTAACCACACTTTCTATTGTGTTTTGAAGATATTATATCTCCGAATCATTTGCAAACAAAGAAAACAACAATTTGATTCCCATTTTGTTTTCTAATACCTGTGAGCTTTGATTTTTAACGTAAGAAGAACTTCCATTCACATTAATTTAATTCTTATAATTAATATATATAAACTTGATAAAATTTTAAAGTATTACGAATAAGTAAAATTTAAAAGTTTAAAATACTATATAATATGGTTATATAGTAGATGAGTTATAAAGATGATGTTCATATATTTTACCATGTTTTCCCTTAGTTTATTCACATCTTTTGCATCTTTTGCTAGCCATTTTCACCATGATTGAATAGCTTTAGGACTAATCATGCATTAGAGTTTAGTTGCATTGCATTTGCATCTTTTCATGCATAATCAGGTGATTTTGGAGCTTAAGGAGCATGGAAGCAATGCTAAGGAGAAGTGAAGCAATCATGAAGGGAAAGCAAGAGAGTTAAGGCTGAAGAACCAAGGTCCAGAGTCCAACTCGATCGCACACTCGACCAGACACTCGACCGTGTGCTGAGGAGAACTCGACCGAGTGGATGATGCATGAGAGAAGCCAGCTCGACCTGCCACTCGACCGAGCACGGGTCGAGTTGACCGAGCCGTTGACTATTTTGTCTTTTAGTATTTTAAGGGCTTCCACTCCCTTTCCTATATAAAGCCTTGTACCTGCAGTCACCAAAAGAGTCCAGCTTTTTAGATATTCTCTAAACCTAGTTTTTACCTTTTTGGGAATTATTCCTTTTGCACTTTTATTTTTCTTAGATCTTGTACTTGTTTTTAAGGAGAAAAGACTAAATTC
>NC_025704.1:16578849-16579256 GCF_000633955.1 Camelina sativa
AATAATTTTGAGATCAAGAGTGGATTGATCTCCATGATTCAAGCCAACAAGTTCCATGGGTTGCCAATGGAGGATCCACTAGATCACCTTGATGAGTTTGACAGAATCTGTGGTCTTACCAAGATTAATGGAGTGAGTGAAGATGGATTCAAGTTGAGGCTCTTCCCATTATCACTTGGAGACAATGCACACCTTTGGGAGAAGACTCTTCCTACTGGAGCAATAACCACATGGGATGCTTGCAAGAAGGCTTTCTTAGCAAAATTCTTCTCAAATGCAAGGACGGCTAGATTGAGGAATGAAATTTCTGGGTTTGCTCAAAGAAACAATGAAAGCTTTTGTGAAGCTTGGGAGAGGTTCAAAGGATTTCAGACTCAGTGTCCTCACCATGGCTTCAGCAATGAGTC
>NC_025704.1:16580502-16582667 GCF_000633955.1 Camelina sativa
TTCAAAGGCTACAACCAAGGAGGGTTCAAGAACAACAACCTCTCCTATAGGAGAACCAATGTAGCTAATCCACAAGACCAAGTGTATCCACCTCAACAGCCTCAACAACAACAAAACTATGTCCCCAAACAACAACATCAAGTGTTCCAGCCTCAGTTGTGTCCCCCACCAGGGTTTCAGACTAACCAAGGCCAAGAACAAGACTTAAGAGCTATGATGCAACAGTTGTTGATTGGGCAAACACAAGGAAAGATTGAGGAAGCCAAACAGTTTGCTGAGTTGAATCAAAGGCTCACATCCCAGTATAATGACCTTAACATGAAGTTTGAAGGTCTCAACTCAAGAGTGAAGTATATGGAGAGCAACATTGCCTCTACTTCTGCTCCTAAACCCAACCAACTCCCTGGAAAAGCTGTTCAAAATCCAAGGGAGTTCACTGCAAAAGCCATCCATATCTCTGATGAGGAAGTCACTGAGGACAGTGATGTTCAAGATGGGGAGGATTGGTCAATTATTGAAGCTTTGAGTGAAGTTTGTGCAGAGAAATCTGAATTCGACATTGCACTCGACCAGGTACTCGAGCTAGCACTCGACCGAGTGCCTAATCGAGTGGTCGATCGAGCTGAAGGATCAGGAGCTGTTAAACCTGCTAAGTACATTCCTCCTGCTTACAAACCACCTCTACCATTCCCAGGACGTTTCAAAGCACAAAGGATCAAGGAATTAAGGGAAATAATTGAGAAAAAGGAGATGTTGGCTAAGCAACAAGAGGATGAGAAAGCTTTGAAGGAAGAAGTTGTGGTTGAGAAACAAGAGGAAGTGATGGCTATTCAAGAGATCATCATTGCTTACCAAGAAGAGGAGAGAGGACCTCCCTTGGAACAGTATGAACCTTATCCTCTCTATAGAGATTTTTTGCTTGATTTGTCAAAGAAGAAGGCTCAAGCTCAAGATGAGAAGGATCTTGAGAACCTTGGAGGAGTGATCATCCCAATTAAGCTTAAGGATCCAGGACCATTCTATCTGCCTTGCACAATCAGTTACCTCCACTACAACCAATGCCTTTGTGATTTGGGAGCTTCAACTAGTGTGATGCCATACTCCATAGCTCAAAAGCTTGGGAGAACTGATTTCAAATCCACCAACCTCCATGTATGCCTAGCTGATGGGTCAAACAGAGAAGTAGTTGGAAGGTTGGAGAATGTCCCACTCAAGATAGGGAAGGCAAGGGTTCATACAGATTTTGTGGTATTGGAGATGGACAAGGAACCTGAAGATCCAATCATCCTTGGGAGGCCATTCTTAGCCACTGTTGGAGCAGTCATTGATGTCAAGGAAGGTCTTGTGACCTTGAATATTGCAGAGGGTATAGTTATGAAGTTCAACATCTATAACCCAACCAACCTTCCTACCATAGATGATCAGCCTTTTACTATCAAGGACAAAGGTGGTCAAGAGGTCTTAAGTGATAAAGCAACTCCAAAGGCTGAGCTCTCACTTCAAGAGGATTCTGTGGAGAAGCTTAAGAGGTCAGTTCAAGAGCTGACTAGTATGGTTGAGGATCTCCAAGTTAAGCTGAACAAGAGGTCTTTGAAGAAAGCAAGACCAAGGCTCAAAATTAAGAAGAAATATGGTTTGTGTGCTAAGGGTGAGGTGATCAAGGATCAACTTCACAGTGACCAAGAGGTTCCAGGGAGGATTTCATCACCTCCTTGGTATCTAGACCAAGTCTAAGAAGGAAACTAAAGTCAAGCTTAGTGACTCTAAACAAGCTCACTAGGGAGGAAGTCCCTAAGGTATCCTTTGTAAATATGGTTTAATTTCCTTGTAGTTTTGATGTGTTTTCTTTTATATTTGTGTTGGACAGGCTTTTTAATATAAGTGTAGATGGGTAAGGAGAGATTTGGACTTGGAGAAGGAGAAATGCAAGCCCACTCGACCAGCCCACGAGAGGTACTCGACCGAGCTGGAAAAGAAGTAAGGCCCATTTGATCATCAATTCTCTAGAACGATCAAGTGGAGGGAAAACAAAGAAGAAAAATTTTGAAATTTCAAAATTTGGTCAAGGTGCTCGACTGTGTACAGTCGAGTGTGGGGTCGAGTGGCAGCAAAAAGTAGGTCAAAGATTCTCAATTCAAATTTGAATGGTATGGACGCTCCACCCT
>NC_025704.1:16582767-16583960 GCF_000633955.1 Camelina sativa
CTTCGACCAAATTTATGAACGATGGCCTCCTTGGACCCAGAACTGCTACTTAGGTAACGTTGCATTGTGTTGTTACGTTTTTTAATATCAAATCCGATACCATAATTCTAATGAAATGAAACCATAGAGACGATGGGGCAAGTAACTCACGTCAAACAAAGAATATTGGTGGACGATCCAACTGCTCCACGTTTTACCGAGAGGACCCGGTTGAAACGGTTTTCATTGACGAATCTCGAGTGAGTCGTTTTGGCGATTATTAGCTTTCACACACTTTAAAGATATACCGTCCTATTAACGTAAGGTGTCTCTTTGGGTAGGGGTCATCACTTGCAATGTGTGGCTTATGATGAAATGGTCGATGATTTCGCCCGCAATTTTTGGCTATGCGGAGGCAAACCAGTTGTAGTCTTGCGATTCTGGAGGCCCAAGTTTAAGGATGGAGGTACGGATTAGGCAAACGTATTTAAAATAATTCAATCACCTTTTCAATATAAGATTACTTCATAATACTAATTTTGGTTACCCTTTTTCCTTATTTTTCCACACCGCAGGAGGGATGGAATTGGTTAGTCAACCGGGTGTTTCTAAAGTGATATTTGAACCACCCTTCCCTGAGGTTAGAGATTTCAAACTCCGGTTGGAATACTTCGACCAGCGCGAGCGGAGTGAAGACGATTCGTAGCCTATGTTTCCATTTGTCAATGTTGCTTACATTATAAACTTCTAAACCACGTTGCTGAACTCTTTATATTATCTTTATTACCTACATCCAAACAATCTATCTAACGTGGATAGGAATATTTTGATGTAAAATGTTTGTGTGTTATACGCATGGTTAATTATATATATTTATTTTAATTTGGTAAGCATCTTCCTAATACTGCCAACCTTTAATGTTAGACGTATGTGTACAAACGTGTACAAATGTTTATGTTTAATTGGAAGGGTTTGGTCGATAATATTAACACGACAAGGTTCCAAACAGTCTTTTTTTTAGACGACAAAATATGTCACTAAACCAAATATAACGTTTATAACTTGATTTCAAACAATTAACCCACAACCCAAAATACTACTCTAATAAAACGACATAACTACATTAAGAAATAGGTCATTGTTGCTACTATAAACAAAGTCGCAACAAACACATTGGTCAGTTTTAATTTCATAATTAATCCATCACTCTTGTA
>NC_025704.1:16585359-16585805 GCF_000633955.1 Camelina sativa
TTTTTTGTATTGAAAAACAACATGAAGTTTTCCAAGTTGTGTCGTTTTCCAATAGTTGCGAACGGCGTCGTAAGCTTGTTACAGTGCCGATATACCAAGGGCTTTATGCTACAGATTGTATTACCGATTATAGGGGATTAAATATCAAAAACGGTGCGGTGGTACAGTGGTAGGATTGGCCATGAGTGTCCTTCAGTGTCACGAGTTCGAGGCCTTGTAAAGCTGTACTTTTTCTTTTTTTCTTATGTTTGTTAATGGTAAAAATATGTTTGGGCGGCAGTGTTGATATTTGTTGGTGTGTTTGCCCGGTGAAACTAAGTACACGTCGTCTTCACTGCACTGTTGATATTTATTTAGGAATATAAAGAGCAATACGACATCTACTAGACATTTTCGGAGTAAAACGAGCAAAACGCCCAAAACGACAACGATTGTCATCCACGTTA
>NC_025704.1:16585865-16586188 GCF_000633955.1 Camelina sativa
GTACACTCACAGAGCCAACCATAAAACAAACATATTCAAGTATTCCAATAGCCAACCTGTACACCATTTCGTAGGTTGAGCCCATCCCCAACAAGATTTGGCACAACAGAACTTCCCACACCACCAACATAATCCTTGTATAATTGAGCTAGGATTGGTGGTTTAGCATTACGGCTACGGCCATATCGTTCCGTAACAGAGCAAATATGTTCACGACAATATCTGCGAATATAAAACACCGGCGAATCACCCATGGTTGAAGCCCGTATTCTCCATTTACAACCTTTTACCCAACACTCAACGATTAACAAAACGGGCGTTGA
>NC_025704.1:16587414-16605047 GCF_000633955.1 Camelina sativa
AAAAAAAAAAAAAAAAAAAACTTTAATCAAATATCATCATTTCGTCTCCGTCCTTTTCTCTCTTTTATCTCTCTATCTCTCTCTCTCTCTGTCTCAAAGTTAGTATCTCAGTACACCTTTACGCTTCGTTTCTATCTTCTTCTTGGTGTTTTCTTCAGCTTTGGATTAAGAGGATGGTTTCATCAGATGACTGGACGAAGTGCGCGATGAGAGATGGAGAAGTTGTGGCAGAGCTTTTGGTGACGCTTAAAGAAGCCAAAGTAATCAAGAATCCGATTGTAGCAGCGCTCCGGTGGGGGATCCGACAGCCACGGTCTCAGTCTCCAAGAAAAGAAGCTGAATCTAGATGTAGTCCAAGTACACCACTGTCTTGGAGTGGTGGTTGTGGTGGTTCTTCTTCTTCTCCATCTGGTTATGTCGATGGTTACGAAGCTACTAGTCGTCGAATCAGTTCCGTTGGATCTAGATCCAAGGTTCGTTTCTCTTTCTTGATTGTGTTCCTATTTAACTGATCTGTTTCTTTTGTTCCATTTCTCTGTTCTGAATCCATCAAACTCTTCATCCAAAAACCTAATTCTTGATTTGAAACTTGGGAAACAAGATTTTCAGTTTTCACAACATACCAAAAGATTCTAGATTGAACCATTTTCTTGGGTTAAATTTTGTTTCTTTTTTCAATGTTACTGCTCTGTCTGATAAGATTCCAGACGTCCTTTTTTGCCTTCAAGAAGCTCATTGACCAAAACAATCATACGAGTAAAAAACAAAGCTCCGAGTGTTTTAACTAGAGAGGGTATTCTTGTCATTTCCAAAGGCGACCGTTTGATGCGTTGTCGTTTTGGTGTTTGTGTTTGTGTTTGTGTTTGTTGGGTATGATTTATCTCCACTATGTCACAGTAGACCCCATAGTTTCTTTTGGCCTTTGACTATGTTGTTGTGTCTATAACCAAGGTCCAAGAGGATGTTTCCAACTGATGATAGTTGTTTCAGGCTAGTGTATTAACATTTGAAATAAGCATGCAGAGGAACATCATCAGCTTTGGGTTATATTTGGTGGTGGTTTGATATCATTGGGATTATTTGTGTTTGATTTGCTAACGAGAGAGTTTAAGGATTAGTTATGTCTTGTTTGAAGTGTTTTGTTTGAAAGAAAGAGAGCTAGGTTATCAACCTTGACGCGTATATTTAAATGTTGTATGGGTCACATGGGACCTTTTTTTCTCAACATTCAATTTATGTGGGGACTTTTAAGTTTTCAACTTCTGTTTCTTGTGACTCAACTTTATTATTAACCACCTTTCATTAAAACGTTCTTGTTCTTTATCGTAGGTTCTTGTAACCGCAGACTTGGATTATGATGTCAAGAAGTTACAGAAGAAAAAGGTACTAATTAACCACTTCCTCTCTTTATGATTAAGATTTACTTGAATGATCGCAAGCAATAATTCTTGGTTCTTGATGATATGTGACTCTTTCAGCATTATAATATTGTCTTTTTTGGTTTCTATAAACAGGACATTGCATTGCTCAGATCACCATTTACCGAGAACAAGGACTTGAAGAGAATGAAGGTGAACACACATAATTTCAAATTCACTCTCGTTCTCCACCTTTTGTTGTTTGACTTGGTGACTATACTAAAGAACAACAAAAACCCTTTTTGTTTTAGATGGATGATAGTCAGAATCTGGTTGAGAATGAGAATTGTAAGGCGGATGGCAATTTCCTGCTACCAGATTTGAATATAATGCCATGTGAGGAAAATAATGACTACTATCCGTCTTTGGGTGTGGAAACAACACTATATGGGATAAGGATCTTAAGATGAAAGGAACTCAACTTTAACCATGACCATGAGAAAAGTGGTTTGAGAACCTGGTTTGATCAGAGTAAGCTGATCTGATCGTCTTTGGCTGGGCTTTTGAAAAAGGGTTCGCCAGTTCCCGCCACGCATGAGCTCGAAAAGATGAAGTTTCCATATTACATTGTGGAGTGGTTTTTATAAAGATAATGTGTAAGATAAGACAAAGCTAAGAGGAAAAAAATAATTTTTGATAACTTCTTTGTAGCAACAACAAAAATAGATATTTCGTGTTATTTTGTCTATATTAGCACAAGGGATAATGAATGTTTCTTCAATTATTAAACTAAAACTAGAAAATCTGAAGAAAATATGGAATTTAGTTAGTCTCTTTTCAAGAAGAAAACAAAAACAAAGGAGTAACACAACACCTAACATATATAATGTCACTTTCAACCACATTATCCATTTGTAGAAATTAAAAATATATATATATATGAGAGTCCCACTTGATAGTCCTTGAAAACTAAAACAAATCAAACCCAAATATATGTCCAAAGTCGGGTTAATAAGATTCTTATTTCATCCCACAAAAGAGGCCTATATTGGCTATGGAGTATGGACTTTGGGCTGAATCTCTGGAACGACCAACTTTTATCAACTTCTTACGTAAAAAAAAAATGGCATTGGTAAAGAAAAGGATTAACCAAAATCTAACATCTTACGTGGGGAAAACATGTCTTAAAAAGTAACTTGTAGAAAATTGTAGTATTACTAACACATCAGCCAACTGTTAGAGAATGCAATAGTTTATAAATTTCACTGAAGTGGTTTACATGTACGAGATGTATGTATCATCATAGAATTTAAAAGTTATGGGCCTCATTCTCATAAGAGTTTAGTAGTTGAGATGGTAACATTTTCTTCTAGGCCCAGTCGGGTGAGTTTGATATTTTGAGCTAAAACTAAGTCTTATGTAACCAAAGACTTTAGACTAATTTTTGGATCTACGGGAAAATTAATACCTCTAATGGAAAAAAGGTCTTTATGGATATCAAAATTTATGGCTTAAACTTATGCTTTCAAATCTTAAATGAGAACAGAAGAACCCAGCCTGGAATCTTTCATCAATATCGCTCATCGTCTTTTCGATATTGGGTGGAGAAAGCATGGCCTAAGATACTCAAATGTGTCGAATTCATAACCAAAAGTAAGCAAGCAATGTGGGTGTGGTATGGCCAAACGCAGAAGAACTGAGAATGAAAGAAGAGGAGAGTGGAAGAGTGGTCCTGGTCCATAAAAAAAGAATTGAATTGAAAATGAAATAACTTGCTTCTTCCTCTCTTTGCTTTTTCTCTATTTTGAGTGGTCCACTTTTCATGGAGAACAGTCTAATTTTGGAGTTTTAACTTTGATGAGCATACTACTACTATATGTCTTATTCCTCTTGACTTTTAATTTTACTCCTTTGAGTCCTTTCTCTCTTTTTNTTTTTTTTTTTTTTTTTTTTCACATTCCTCAATATCTATGAGTTCCTCTAGTTAAAACAATTTGAGATCAGTCTATATATAGTTTTCGTCGTTCCTCTTTCTATCTCTAATGTTTTATTGATAACTTATTGTAAAATCTGATTATTATTTATTGGATTATTACATGATTTACGTGCAATATGCCAATATGTCTCATTGATAAAGTCTTTTGTTAAACAGTGCCAACCAAGAAGATTAGTAGGCCCCAAACTGGACCTTTTTTTTGTTCACTAATTATATAATATATATAAATCTTTGATAAACAATGATAAAGTAGAATCATATAAATATGTTGCATCAAAAGACATTTAGGAAACAACCTAAATATGAAAAAAGTGGAATCAAAATATCAATAATGTTGGGATTTCAAATCAAAATTGTTTGTCCTTGGTAGTCTCATAATTCACGTCTTTGGTGTAGAGTTCACTCCAACGATGTATGTATCTATCATACACTCTCTAAGTAAGTATAAATTAGGACTATTAAAAAGTAGAGTCTAAAAAAGTATGTGAATTTAACTTATCAGCATATAAAAAAACTGACCATCAAGAAACTTAGTGGTAATATTCAACTACTACCTTTTGCCAGTGTACAAGTGGGATATGATTGACATTAACTTTTTGTTTATCGAAATATCAATATCACAAACTTGATTTGGATTATTGTACTGTAGATCGGTTAATTTTATTTTTTTTGTCATCTGAAATTTTTATTTATAACTTGGTTTCACACCAAGGAAGAATATAACATAGCCCAAAAAAGAGAAGCTAAAGCCGACGGACCAAGTGATGTCCTCGGAGTCAAAGCCGACGGACGAAGAGATGTCCTTGGAGTCAAAGCCCTATAGAAGGGAAACTAAAAACAAACAAACAAAGATTTTCAAACCATACGAAGAAGAACAAACCCTTACAATAAGAACAGAAACCAATTGGCTAGAACCCTATGAGATATACTAGACCTAAGAAAGCAAAAACACATCTTCTCCCAAAGCTCCTGTGAAGGATTTATTTTGACTGCCCACGGCCAACCCAAAGATAACATCTACCTCCTCCTATCCTGATGAGAGCTGATCTCTCGAGAACTCAAGGACTTCATAACCCAGCAAGTAAAACCACTATAAGAAACTCAAACCTACTTCTGGATGCGACGACGACGTCTAATATATGTAGATCGGTTAATTAAAATTGAATCATTTCCTATTGGTGAAGACAATTTTTTTGGGGGGAAAGATTGAGTGTTGCTCGTGTGTCAATAAAATAATAGTTAGCAATAAAACAAAAAAAAATTCTATCATATATTATATTTGTCTATCATATATAATTATTTGTATAATCTGGCTAGTTTATTATCATCGGTGGCAGTAGTCTCTTTTATAATTTGTCTTTACGAAAATAGAAAATTTATTTGTTTGGTGTAAGCATTTTTTCGGGTATAAGTTATTGATTTTGCTTCAGTTTCAAATTTAATCTCTTGAGTTCTTGAAAAGAAATTCATTTCTTCGTCTTTGTTTTTCGAGGTTTCAGTCTACGATCTACATATACAATTTTATACTTTTTGCAACAACAAAAAAAAGGTTAAGTTTTATATATACTTTTGCGCTAAATTCCTTTGCAAATAAACTGTTATTTATTTTCTGCAACACATATTATTGCTATATTGCCGTGCAAATAATCTATCTACAAGGTTAATGAAATTTTTTTTGTCAATTAGCTTCATTTCTGTTCCATCTCTACCCCACAATTTCAAGTTTTCAACTAACCTGTTTGACAAAATCCTATAAGAACTCCACTGTCGGCAAATTAATTGAGATCTCTTATATATACATTTCATTTTATTTCTTAACACTTCAACACATACTATACCGTTAAACGACTAACGACTTGAATAATTGTGTGTATATATAAAAATCGGCTTGCAAAATTTGGGGCCGTTTCTATATGTATCTAGATGAAACATGCATTATGATGTTGTTCATTTACATTGCAATTTTCCTTTGCATTATTAATAAAAATATAATGCAAATATGTAACACATCCAATTTAGTATTTTACTGTGGCATAGTAAGTAAAACAGTAATGTGTCATAGAAAAAGCATAGATATTAATATATTATTTCTCACTTTTGCTTTTTAAACTATTCTCGTAACTCGTAACTAAAATATTATTTTACGTTTATATATATATATATATATATATAATTAGTAACCCAATATATCTCCTAAAGTTACATTTTATTTTTCGCTATGCATTTGACATAGCCTTGTGTGGAATTGGATGGTTGTGTTCAGCTTTAAAGAAAAGGACGCAAGCGAAGATCAAAAGGTTGTGAAAAGGACGCACATTTCCATTATAATAGTAGACGACTTACATAAGCCTCTCTCGATAACGATGACCCAAAGGCAAATAAGTACATTTCATTGTTTAGTCAGTGACCGAAGAACATGCTCACTGTTCGATGATCTCACGTTTTCGGTAACATAGTTAAACCGACGATCATGATTAACTTTAAGCTTACAAATGAGGGAATAAAGTCAATGTAGCAAATTAAAGAGCGAGAAGTTGATTATTGGTAACGACGATTTTGGTTAGAACTACTCCGGTTTGCAGTTAACCGAAGCACGATGAACCGGATAAATATGTGTAGTGGTGAGTTAGACCTAAAAAGGGTTTGTAGCTAGCATAAACCATGAAATTTTATACGAAATGTAGTTATGTAGTATTTGTTTACGTCAAAATGTTATCTTTAAATTAATTGCGGGCACTTAAGCCTAATTGCTTGTGTGNTTTTTTTTTTTTTTTTTTTTCAACCCTGCTTATGTTTTTTTTAGCATAGAGTTTCGTCTTCCTTCGAATTTCGTTTGAGAATTTATATTTTGTATTTTCAACGTCTTTTGTTTTCCACTATTCCTTCCATATACATACAAAGTTTCGAGCATATCTGTATATTTTACTTAATATTTCGATATTAGTTTATATTGTTTAGACACGGTATTTTTGTATGATTCCACATCAAGTTTCAATCATAAAATTTATATTAAAAAAAAAACTGAAAACAATTTTTTATAAATAAATAAAAAATGGAAGGTCGGTATAAATGATACTTCCTCCGTTTCAAAATATAGGATGTTTTAGAGAAGTTTGTTGTTTCATAATATAAGATGTTTTCAAATTTCAATGCAACTTTTAGATTAGTTTAGTAATTTATATTATGCAGTATTGTTTCTGATTGGTTGAACTTATTAAAAGTAAAGTCTTTTTAATCTGCGTGTTTTGCTTAAAACATCTTATATTTTGAAACGGAAAGAGTATAATGAAGTCCCTTTTGTCAGAATACGACAGATATAAAATTTGAAAAATGTTTTCGTGAAAATGTTTTTTTTTGTCAGAGCCAAATTGATTTTACCTTAAAGAAATAAATAACAATGGTTTTATTTTATATATTGAGAATTTGTTTTGTGGAAAGAGAAGGAATAGTAGGAGACTAGTAGTAGTAGGGGAGGGGGACCATTTTGGAGATAGAGCTTAAACAGTTGGCTATTTAACACACAACAACTGGATACCACGCGCTATGTAGTCCCCCTCACATTATATTTTCTTTTTTCCTTAATTTCTGTTTTTAATTTTTTTTTGATAAAATATTTTTTTCAGATATAAATCAATCTGATTCGAATGTATGTTCGGTTAGGAAACAAAACCATATCCTAATATAGTTTGAATTTATTCATTTTCTTATCTTCAAAAAAATTGCATAACTAGAACACAAAAATGAAAAACTAAAATTTTTAAAATAACTATATCTTCGACTAAAACCAAAACTCAGAACAAAAATGAAAAATTATAAAACAAATTTTTTCATAAATCAAGAATCCAAAAAAAAATCTAAAATTAGAATGGAATTCAAACTAAAAATAGAATCAAATTCCAACTATAATTTTGATTTAATATTATCTTAGTTTCTTATTTTATTAATACAAAAAACTATGGCTGGAATATTCGCATCAAAAAAATTGAGAAAAACATGGTTTAAAATATCTGAATCTAACTATAATTCAAACTTTAAAAATTCATGAACGGATTTTTTAGAGACCTGTATATTTCGAGTATAAAAAAACTTGACCCAAATCCAAACCCGAACGATTACCTTAAAAAATCCGAACCTAACCCCTTTTTGCTTAGCTTTGTATTATTTCATTGATTGTGTATTTTAATTAGTTTGGATATTTTTATTACTAATATTTTTGTTTAATTCAGATATTTTTTGGATAGTTATAGTTTTCTTACCATAATTCTTCCGATGATTTGAATAATTTTGCATAGTTTAACATTTTTGATAATTTTTGAATATATGAATATTTAAAATATCCAAACAGATCCTATAAACTTAAATTCAAACAGACAATTAACAAAAAAGGGTACTTGTATTTTAAAACGGTTTCTCTCCCTGCGACGAAGAAGGCGACTCTCTAGAAAAACAAAGCTTTTCGTTATCTTCTCCGGTCGGCGTCGACTCCGGCGTCGGCCGTACTCTTCTCTGTTTTCTTTTCGTTAGTATTTTCCTAATTTCTGTTAATTATTTAACTACTCTACGGAGACGGTGGCGACACACCACAAAACGATTTCAGGAGGACGAGTTAAACCGGCGATTCCACACGATGAGTTTTGGATGGGTCATCATGAGTCTGGACCGAGTCATTTTGAATTCGGGTTGGGTCATGGTGAGTTTGATAAATGTTTAGTTACATTGAAATCATGGGTTTTGGATAATTCGGATCTACTCGGATCTAATGTCGTGGACAAGTGGTGTTGTGATCTTCCTTTCCTTTTGATGATAGTTGTCAAATCTATGTCAATCATTCGATTTCTCTTCACCTTTATGGTGAGGATTGCTATTCTCTTTGCCGGTGATGTGGTTTTCTTGGGACATCTCTCCTACTCTTCGGCAGTTATCTCCACACCGAAGCCCATGATTCGATGTGATGCAGTCTTGTTCTCTAAGATCTACAAATACAGTTGGAGATGTTGGGATTTCGTGTTTTCACAACCGTTCTCGCATTTCACGGTGGTCTATCAAGCCGCTGAGACCAATCGTTTCATCATTGTGGAAAAACCGGAGAATTCAAGACTTGTTCTTGCGGCGATACTCTACTGGAGACAAGCAGGTTTGCTTTGGAGACAACAACCATGGAAACCACCATGGAGAAAGAGGCAATTCCGAGATGAAAATATGGTGACAATAAGAAACTACCTATGGAGGAGAATCAGAAGATGGTTTATTTCATATCAACAACAATGGAGTTTAAGCCAAACCAAGACCAATGACATCTCTGTCTATATAAGAGTTTCGATCAATTTCAAGGTGTTGCGATGTAACAGATGGATCGCTCCCTATGATTTTCAAATGCGTTATCGGTATTTCATCAGCAAAAAGAAGATGATTCCCAAGCAAGAAAGTCACACTAGATTGATAGAAATGATGAAGATGATTAAGTTTTTTCTTAATCGTTTTTTCTTTACATACACTATTGGTTGTATTATTCTCATTGTTAATCTTGTGTACTCTGATTCATATTAATCAAATGTTTTAGATGTTAAAAAAAAAAACTTAAATTCAAACATCCGAACCAAAATATAAACGGAACTCGAAAGGATAATAGAACTCCCATAAAACCAACCCTAATTTTTGTTTGCCCATTGTTGGGGTTAAAACAGACCTTACCACTTTAATTAAGCCGGCGGCTGTCAGCCCTAAGTCTGAAAAATCTAGGATTGGTCCCCACGTTTCTTTCTTTTTTTCTTTCTTTTCAATTTTTATATTTTGTCGTATCTATAATTTTTTCATTATACTAATATAATTAATTACTAATATATATCATCTCATCTTTTTTCATATTAATTATTCGGGAGGGAGGAGGGTTGCATCGATCCAAATGTACGGTTGGGATTCTCTTATCCCCAAACGCATGCTATTAGCTTTGTGTGAGGGGACCACAAACCATCTGTGGTCCAAACAACCTCCTCTTGACGCGTGTCCTCTGTTTTTTTGGCCCGCCCGAGTTAGCGACGTGATTTATGGTCCCCCCCTTCTTTTTTCTTCAGAACCGGTTATTCCGGTTGATTGGTTTATACAAACCGATTCTGAATTTTTTTGTGGTTAGCTTCTACTAATTTACTTGGCTAATCCGAATTAAAACATAAGAAATTCAATTATGTATGGCTAATATTAACGCTATTAGACTGTTTATAAATTATAGTTTTTGTTTGACCATTGTAAATGGATAATCGTTTATAATGAGATAAACTTTAAATATTTTGGTTATGAAGTAGGTGACACAAAGAAGTAAAGGATAAATTAAACGAATTGGTGTTAGTGTAGGACAAAATTTAAAAGGTTAGACAGAGAGAGAGGGATGTTAAATGTGATTAAGAGATAAGAAAACTTTTTGAACTAGATTGGTTCTTTTGTCGCCTTCAATCAATGTTTCTACTTTTCGTTGATGTTCTTCTTCTCAAACACAATTCTTTTTCTTTTTTCATTCTTATGTAGCTAGATTTGTATCAGTTATCGTCTTTTGCTTTGTTTGTATTTTTTCATGTTAGATATTTTCTTTGCTCATATTTTTTATTTCAATGAACGGATTAGATGGAAATATAGTTAGCATTACACACACACACAAAAAAAATTACATTTGTCATATTTTTTTGCCCAACAAAGCAATTGATTTTTGAGATTTTTATTCATTTTATGATTTTTGACTTTTTGTTTTAGTTTAGTGACGAAAACGAAAAAGTTGTGATTTTCCTCACGCTCCATGGAGTGACGTGGAAAGCACGCTCCAACCTTTACGGGGGTCGTCGCTAGTCGCTACGTATTGCGTCGCTTTAGTTTTTTTGTTGTTTTTATTTGTTTCTGTTATTATCCATTTGTACTCAAAATAACTCAATAAACCTAATTACCTAAGTATCAACTGTCAAGTATGACTCACTTGTAGAATATTCAGTTGCTGATGGAGAATATTTCAATATTTAAACCATTTTATGACTTTAATGAAAACATATTCATAGAAGGACTTCAAAAATCATTGAAAAATGAGATACACGAAAGAGTAGAAAATGAAGGTTTTCGATGCAGAGGTCTAAAAAAGTGTGATCGACATTTTAAAAAGTTTTGATCGGTGTCAAGTAAATACTAGTAAAAATTTTTTATCGTGAAACTATAATATATACGTAATTATAGAAAGTTGTGACAGAAGAAAAAAAAAATTTACGTATATTATTTATTAATTAAGAGATTAATAAGTAAATGTGTTATCCATCATATTTTTAGTTTCTTTTTGTTTCTGTACTACGAATTTAAATCTACTGTACCGTAATATTAACGAATTAGATGGGGGGATATGAAGTTCATCATATACAGTGCCGGTCCAGCATAATATGAGGCTCAATACAAAACAATTTTTTTAATGGGTTTTACTTATAATATTTAAAACTTAAAACCAAATTTTGAACATACATAAAATAGGAGCCTATTTTTACAATAATAAATAGATAAAATTAAAAAATTGAGGTCAAATCTTATATTATTAAAAAAACGAGGCCTATATTTACAATAAATTTCTTTTTTTGAGGCCTAATTGTAATACCAAAAAAGTAAAAAAAAACTGAAGCCAATACAAATGTGTTTTAGGAATGTGTCGCGGGCCGGGCCTGATCATATATATATGGTTGAGTATGCATGTGAATCGAAAAGATTTTACATATTACGTAGTATGTTATGAATGATCGTGCATGTTTCAATTTAGTGTTTCACACGTGTAGTTTGGAACAACCTCGCCTTTTTTTGGTTGAGTAAGATGACATGTCGCTCGACATTTATATAACTAAACTGCATAAAAAGATTTCACTATGTAATAATTGGACTGACTAGTGGACACATAACACATTTGATGAAGTCTGTTTCTTACAAATTATATCAGCAAGCACAAAAACAAACGGTTATGAATTTTTTTTTTTTTTTTTTTTTAACTTTTCTTTTCCATTAGGGTCAATTTGCTGAATAACCATATTCACAAAATTAATTAAAAATATAGCATATTAATTGACAAAATTAGAAAAGTAGGAGGAGGGATAGATAGAATTACTATTTTAGTGTTCTATTTATTTGGTAGGTGGTGGCTGGTGGTGCCGGAGGCTGGAGGCCGGCGGCCGGAGTTTGCCGGAGGTCGGAGGCCGGCGGCCAGAGTTTGCCGGAGGAGTTCGCCGGAGGTCGGAGGCCGGCGGCCGGAGTTTGCCGGAGGTCGGAGGCCGGCAGCCGGAGTTTGCCAGAGGAGTTCGTCGGAGGTCGGAGGCTGGCGGCCGGAGTTCGCCGGAGGTGTTCACCGGAGGTCGGAGATGGCCAGAGTTTGCCGGAGGAGTTCGCCGGAGGTCGCCGGAGGACGGAATTCGCCGGCGGTCGGAGATGGCCGGAGTTCGCCGGAATTCGCCGGTCGAAGATGAACGGCGGTCGCCGGTGGCCGGCGGTGATGGTGGCTGTAGGAAAACTAAACTCTAAGGGATAGTACTTTGTGAACCCTAGGGTGATAGTAAAAGAGGTGGAGGTGGTGGTGCTGAAAGGAGGTTGAGGTGGTGAAGGTGAAAGGAGGTAAAGGTGGAGAAGTTATGGATAAGGGTATAAGGGTATATATTATATAATATATAGAGTATATTAACTCCTTATGGTTAGAGTAGTCACCCAGTAAATTATAAATTTTTTTTATGTTATTTCTGCCAATTCCCCTTTCCATTAATAAAAACCAAAAGCTATAACCTAAGTCATATAGTTTTAAACACTTAAACAATACAACCGTAAGACAATATTACAAGAAGTATAAAATTGGTAACCGAATCTTCCGCTTCGGTTAGCTTAGTACACTACAAGAAAAATCATTATTCATAGCACACGATAAACTCCATCATATGTGTTTGATAGCGTTTTCATAAACGCTATGTTCTCCGCAGCTATCTTAGGTACCACCTATATTATAGCGTTTTTATGGTATGCTATTATTGGGTCTATCTACCATAGCAGTTTTGTTTTACGACGCTATAACATATGTAACCCTATTATAGCGTTATTCACATGACATAGTTTGTCTTTATCAATTATGCTCTTATTGCTATAATATGCATTGTTATGACTTTTATTTTATGCAATGGTATAAAGCTAATCAATTTGGTGGAACCTGCTTAATTTGCAAAATATCCAATTTATATATAATAAACATCCACACGATACACATCATTTCATAAAACAAACATTATTCACCCATAACACAAGTCTCAAAAAAGTAGTTAAAAACTATCATCCTTCAATATAATGATAGATACCAGACTCTTCATTCATGTTAATGTTCTCCTGATCTGAGGTCCTTGGCATGATTCAAACTTTCTCAGAGAGCTTGGAACCCACTACTCCAAAAGCTGGAAGCTTCTTTTTTTGAGGAAATGATTTTGAGTATCACAAACCGATCCATGTTGGAAACTCCAAATAGTCAGACACTGCACAAACAAGAAAGATTATAAGTGTCTATAACTAAGCTCTCACAAAGCAGATAAGTGGAAGTCTAAAAGTAAGGATGAATTGCTAGACATAAAAGTATTTTAAAAACCTGCACATTCAAGTAAATGTCAGACCAAATGCAGCAATACAAATTGGTTGGAAGCGGACTCTCTAGCTAAGAATTTCAAGGTCTTGTTTAGTAAGAGTAACACAACCACACCTGTTTCTTAGTCCAATCGTATTGTCATACACCAGCTGAAGGAGCAAACTGGAGCAGTTGTACAATTAGAGGCTCTTTGATCTTTGGGAGAGAGACTTACGTCTAAAGCCACAAACTCTGGTGCTCTTGGATCTACTATTAACGCAGCTTTCCTATGTATATCGAATGAACAAAAAAAAATCTAGCAGGGGATCCTTCAGCTATCAAAATGAAACAAAGAACACAAGTAAGCACCAACTAATAACGAGTTTCACACACGAGCTCCATGTCTAGATATAAAAAGACTTCTCTTTTTGGATCTTAACAAATTTCTCGTAACTAAGAGTTTTCAAACTTCCAATTTCAAAATTTTAACAAAGCTAAAAACCTAAAGTAACCAAAACCTATAGTAACCAAACCTAAAGTAACCAAAACAGAAATATGCGTAAGACCTCGAGGAAGCGCGAATCTGCAAGATAAAAACCATCAAGAAAAGCGAAAGATCTAACAAACCAAATTGGTTTGATGTGATGGTGTGAAGTTTCATTCACCTGTTTTTTATGTCAGATTCTCTTCTTCCAAGCCTTGGAGTATCAACGGTAAGAGCGATCGCTTTAAATCCAGCTTCTTCAGCTCTTTTTACAAGCTGTCTTACCACATTTCTATCCTTATATACCTGCATCAAGAGAACAAACAGACGATTCAAAGCCAGATTTTCAAAAGACCAAGTAGAACTATATGAAACTGACATAAAGTTGGAAAAAACGAATCCCTGGTCCTGTGGAAGCAACTTCCTCAACACTACAAGTAGCCCATGAAGATAAAGTCTGAAAACATCAAAGAATACACAAAAAAATGAATACATAAAAGAGATATCTAATCAGGTGAAAGAGACAGAGACGACAAAGAATCAAAACCATAATTGTTCCAGCAGCAGAAGTAGCTCTCGTGGTTGCAAGCTCGCCTACAACGATAACAAAACCACTTCCCATAGTGAACTCAAGATCTTTAACAGTATAACAATCTAATCTAAGAACATCAGATAAACTGATAAAGTAACTCTAAATCCTAGAAACTCAGCGAGTCCGGTTCACCGATTAAAAACGAATCCATTAAAGAGAAACAAAATGCTTACCGGAGAAGAAGACCTCCCCATTGTAGAAAACCACCTTGAGCAACAGAATCGACTAGGAAGAAGGACCAGACAAACTCCGGCAGACACTAGCGAAGAAACTCAATGGGAAACCCTAACGAAAGGACGCCACTCTCTGGACCCCGGCTCTGTCGTCTCCGCTTATCCCGTAACAATCGCGTCGCATCCGTCATATTCGCCACCGCCGTTTGCCAGGACGCCACTCTCTGGACCCCGGCTCCGCTTTCTCTCATCGAATTGCCGCTGAATCGCTTTTCCACATCAATCGATATTTCTAACTCTAGACCCGGAGCTTCCTACACGAGAATTTATGGCTAATAGAGGTACCAAGAAACCCAAATCGTCCTTTGAAGGTTGTAAAGTGTAATTAGCTTGGAGAAAACTATGAGGAGAACTGGGGAAGAAGAGCTTCAAGAGGAAGATCTGGGTTTCGATTCGGTGGAGAAAGGGGATTTAGGGTTAAAAGTTTTTTTTCCTCGCTCTATAGCTTTTTTTTTTTTGGACTCTACTATTTCTATGTAAAAATGGGGGAAAGCATAATTTTTTAGTCCATTTTTATTAAGTGTGGGCAGAAAGAGTGATTTTTATTTCCCGCTTACATATTTTGAGGTATAACGTTTTAAAAACGCTATTATATAAACTCATTTTTAAAATTTTTTCAACGATAGCATTTGTGAAAATTGCGCTATGCTTTTCTGCTATCAATGCCCATATTTCTTGTAGTGGTAGTTCATCATAGAGATGACAACTAGCCACGTCCACGGCGGCCACGAGTTCCACGGCCACGGTTTCCACGTCCATGGCTACCTCTTCCCCGAGCATCAGAGGACTTTTGTACCTCCTTAGCTTTGATGAACGGCTGCACTGGTCTATCTCGCAATAGTCTTTGTCCAGAGGGAGTCATATGATCCATCATTCTGGATTCACTGTCGGACTCATCTGAATCAGCTGACTCTCTATCTGAAGAAAGGAAGTGAAGCTGACTCTCCAACGGTTATGAACTTTGATAACCTAGAAGATAGATTTTCTCTCTCTTCGGCCTTTGAGAGGCAAACGCTCCCACCTCTCTCTCTTAAAAAAAAACCCTAGCTGCCAGAGCAGATCTGAGGGGGTTGAACTCTCCGTTTGCCATTCTGGCGACGAGGCTGTTCTTCTCCCTCCCCCCATATATATAAATTTCTATGGTTCTCATGTTCAGCGGTCGAGATTAATTCAAGGGAGATCCAGGAGTGAGCATGTTCTGTTTTGCTGTCAGCGGTGGCGGAGATCTCCTTCTATCGATGTAGCTGTGGTTTCGATCTGACGAAAGAGGAGCTTTGTAGTCGAGATCTGGTTTGAAGACGCTGGAAGGTAGCATCGGAGTTTCTCACGGCTCGCTCGTCAATCTGGATTCCGTGGCTACGGTGGAAGTCGGCAAAGGAGAGGTGGGGAAGCGTTGTTCGTCTCGGTGATTAACGGTAGGTTTTTTTAGATCTTAGATGACTATTGCGGGTTTTGGTTGCAGAGGGTTAGAGTGAGCCATCTACCGCTGTAGCTGCCGTGATTTTGTTTTCACCGGACCAGTTTTCTCAATTCATGCTCAGGGGAGATCGGAGAAGCTAAGATCTGGGAGAGAAGGGATAGATCTGAAGTTGTCAGATTGCTAGGTCGGGATCTGACAACGCAGAGCCGGCTTGTCGGAGAGTTGGGCATTCTGGGAGGTCTGTAGTGGGTTGGTGGCTCGTCGGAAAAGGACCACTGACGGAAACCGGATTCTTCCGTCTTTGGTTTTTGATCCCTCGATGTCGCTGCAAAGCCGTGGACCTTGAATCCGCCGGAGTTAATGCTCTGACTCTCTGCTTCTGGTCAATAATTTTTAGATAAAGTGCCTGAACTGTTTCAGCAGGATCCGAGCTTTTTTCCTTTTTCCGGCAACTTTTCCGATTAACCTATTTTGTAACTGGATCAAAATTGTATTTCTCGACCCAGTCCATTTGGGAGATAAATAGAATTCTTAATTAAAAAAAAAAAAAACTTTGATAACCTATATGTTAGCACACATTTCTGTTACTTATCATCTATAGGCTTAATTGCTTATATATCACTTAGTATAATTTACTAAAAGCTAAAAATTATCGGTGAATACTATTCATCAGGGTCCTGCAGTAAAATCTGCGTGAAACATACGCGCTGCTTCATCTTAGATAAGTTGCGTCTATAAACACAACACGTAGCAATATCAAACTCTCTTAGAAAAAAAGGATATACATTTATTATTCTCAACAATAAATTAAAATACAAAAACACAGTTGAACAAGGCAACGACCATTCTCAGCCGTCCGATTGTCAATAAATCCAGTCACCACTAACAATCAACGACTCAGATTAGTTCATGACGACCTACTTTATTTAATTATTTATTTTTGTCGTGACCTAATCTTTTATATGTTCATTAGTCACTTATTTTATATACTATATATTTCTTGAGGTCTATGTGGTCCATTGTGATTCGAAAAATGAAAAAACAAAACATTTGTGTCAACCATAACTAATAAAACTTTTTTTTTTTTTTTCAAACGCATTTGTTTGTAGTGTGTACTGAATATTAAATATCTTTTGCTTTGAATATTTCCCGAAATATTGTAACGTTAATTTATGATGTCGGCTTTTTATTTTTCCGAAATATCACTATAGAAGAAAGTTTACATCATTTTATTGTTAAAAAAACAGTTTATTTTTTCTAACACAAAAATTAATTTAGAGTGCAAATAGTTGCACAATTGAAAAAGTTGAAGGAGTTGAAAAAAATTATTCAACCAAGTTTTACCATTTGATTAGAAGAGGTCGAAGAAGTTGGAAAAATATATTCAAACCATTCAACCTAAAAAATTGAAAAAATAAACTAATCATACAGCAAAAATATTCAACTTGTTCAACCACTATTTTGGAGATGAATGGATTGAATATTTTCCAACTCAATTTTGTTCAACTCATTTTTCAATTTTAAGCAACTATTTGCCGTAGAGTTGAAAATCTTCCACGCCAAAATTTATATATTCTTTTTTTTTTTGGATTGTTATTAATAAATTTGTTAAAAAGTCTCCAAATTTCATACTAATACTCTAATAGTCAGATTAAATACGTTTCTGTACTTCAGTTGTTAATTACTATTTTGAAAGTATAATAAATTTGATTTTTTTGTTAACTAAGGTGAAAAAAATAAAGAGAGAATAAAAATATCGGAATAAATGGTCATCTCTCGATCTCTCTCTCAGCTCTGTACAAGTCTGAACACACCCACACAAATATACTCTCAGATATACATACACACACATACACACATACATACATACACACCAGAAGACCATAAACTTTTCCAATTTTTTTTAAAAAAAAAAAACTCAAAAAGTTTCTGTCTTTTTTTTTTTTTTTTTTTTT
>NC_025704.1:16605652-16619233 GCF_000633955.1 Camelina sativa
C
This sequence comes from Camelina sativa, assembly GCF_000633955.1. Lineage (NCBI taxonomy): Eukaryota > Viridiplantae > Streptophyta > Magnoliopsida > Brassicales > Brassicaceae > Camelina > Camelina sativa. Next base: position 16,605,654 of record NC_025704.1, read on the forward strand.
AACATTTCCAAGAAGCTCCTCCTCCTAACTGGCTCAACTCAGCGCTTCTCCGCTCCTCAGACAACAACGGCAACAACAATTTCCTCAACCTCCACACAGCCACCGCTAACACAACCACCGCGAGCAGCTCCGATTCTCCTTCATCCGCCGCCGTCGCTGCTAACCAGTGGCTTTCTCGCTCCTCTTCCTTCCTCCAACGAAACAACAACAACAACGCTACCGCTTCCGCCGTTGTTGGAGACGGAATCGATGACGTCACTGGAGGAGGAGGAGGAGCGGAGACGATGATTGGCGGAGAGATGAAAGGCGGAGGAGGAGATAACAAAAACGACGGAGGAGGAGCTGCGGCGGTGGACGGAGTTGTGAGCTGGCAGAATGCGAGACACAAGGCGGAGATCCTCTCTCATCCTCTTTACGAGCAGCTTTTGTCGGCGCACGTTGCGTGTTTGAGAATCGCTACTCCGGTTGATCAACTTCCGAGGATCGACGCTCAGCTTGCTCAGTCCCAGCACGTCGTCGCTAAGTACTCAGCGTTAGGCGCCGCCGCTCAAGGACTCGTCGGCGACGACAAAGAGCTTGACCAGTTCATGGTATATATATATACATAGATTCCAAATTTTATCTCTTTTTTTTTGGTTTAATAATATATGATTAACGACTTCATTATTTGATTTAGCACAAATTCTAATTTTAATTATGAATTAGGTTTCTTGATTTTGAAATCTTAAAATCAAGACTTGTTTTTTTTTTTTTTTTTTGGGATAAGCAATGGCGATTAAAAATTCCTAAAATTTTACATTATCTAGACCTTAAGTAGGACCAGAAAAAAAAAGACAGAGCTTATGAATTTTTTTTTCTTTTGGTAGAGTGAGACAGAGCTTATGATATAACAATGGTTATGAAATATAATAATTTGAAACACAACAATCTTTAGTTACAGAAACGAGTTCAGTTTTGTTCTTTGTCAATGTTTTATTAATGTGTGTTTTAATGTATTCAATTTTTGTGGTTGTAAAATTACAGACGCATTATGTGCTGCTTCTGTGTTCTTTCAAAGAGCAATTGCAACAACATGTGCGTGTTCATGCTATGGAAGCTGTGATGGCTTGTTGGGAGATTGAGCAGTCTCTTCAAAGCTTAACAGGTGGGTGAGAATCAATGTTTAGCATTTGGCTTAAAATCTTATGAGCTGTTTCATGAAGTGTTACATTTTGACAAAGACAAAGCTCTCTTCTCATTTATTGTATTTTTTTTTTTTTTTTGGGTGCGATAGGAGTGTCTCCTGGTGAAGGGATGGGAGCAACAATGTCGGATGATGAGGATGAACAAGTAGAGAGTGATGTTAATATGTTCGATGGGAGCTTAGATGTGTTGGGATTTGGTCCTCTGGTTCCTACCGAAAGCGAGAGATCCTTGATGGAAAGAGTTAGACAAGAACTCAAGCATGAACTCAAACAGGTAATAAGAGCTTAACTTGTTCTTTGATCTTCTATTAAACCCTATAAGGTTAATTTATCTTCTGAATCAAGTAGTAGTAGTAGTAGTATATGAATTGGATTATTTAAGGCAAGAATCATGATCTAACAATGTAGAACCTTTGTTTTGGTTGTGAAAAGGGTTACAAGGAGAAGATAGTAGACATAAGAGAGGAGATACTGAGGAAGAGAAGAGCTGGGAAATTACCAGGAGACACCACATCTGTTCTCAAAGCATGGTGGCAATCTCATTCGAAATGGCCTTACCCTACTGTGAGTTCTCTCTCTCTCTCTCTCGTTCTCTCTCTCTCTCTCTCTCTCTCTCTCTCTCTCTCTCTCTCTCTCTCTCTCTTTCACTCATCCCAAAATCTCTTTCAAAATTTTACTTCCAATAACTTCAATGAGCATATCAAATGTTTGCAGGAGGAAGATAAGGCGAGGTTGGTGCAGGAGACAGGTTTGCAGCTAAAGCAGATAAACAATTGGTTCATCAATCAGAGAAAGAGGAACTGGCACAGCAATCCATCTTCTTCCACTGTCTTAAAGAACAAACGCAAAAGGTATATATTACTTCTTTTGTCTTAAGACATAACCGAAAACTTATCGATTGGACTCAAAAAGTCTGAAACTACGTTGTTTGGATGAAAGCAATGCAGGTGACAATAGCGGAAGAGAGCGTTTTGCGTAGAAAGAACAGAGATGTGAATTTGGGCGAGGTGAAAGATGGGATTCGAGTTTCAGGGTTTAGGGGTTAAGGTTGAGAAATTTATGGAGGAGTTTGGGTTATACAGAGAGAGGGGACAGTATTAGAAAGTAACTTTTTGTGCAATTACATAGTACGTAGTTTTGGTTATGTGTCATGCTGCCCATATATTTTATTAAGTAGTACACAAACCAACAAAAAAAGATTAAAAAAGAAAAGGAGATCCAGGCTTTTGTTTAATGTTTGTTGTTGTTTTTGTTTGCTTGTCTGCATGAGTTTTATTTATGAACCATCAGATAATCATCATCATCATTATATCTTGTGAATAAGAAGATAGCGAGAGGAGAGTATTGTGATGCACAGTTTCTATAACCTTTTTTTTATAGTTCAGTTCAGTCTATATGTTCCTCCGTATTAACCATACTTGTCTCCATCTTATCCGCTTCTTTTGCCATATTTATTACGATGTTACCACTCGAGCTATGGAATTGGCTTTGGTGAGTAAGTACATGTACATAGTAGATGACGACAATATCGAATAGACCCCATCTTGGTAATGTAGCTTGCAGCTGGGTACTTTTTGTGATTTAATATTTTGAAACGTGTTCTTTTCTACTCAATTGTTTATTCATCTTTGTTGTTTCGTTTTATCACGTTTGTGACTGATAGCCACAAGTTACACGAAAGTTTTCGACGAGATTTTTCAATCGATCACGGGGTGTTTGTGCACATGAACTGATGATTAACAAGTTTCATTTATTGAAGATAGATGTCAAAGTGTAAGGATGAACAATGTCATCATCAAATTCCTAATGGGCTTGTGGACAAAAACCAAAAGAACTTATGTATATAGATGTCAATTGGGCTGTCTACCGAGCAATGGACATTCTGTTTATAGGCTATATTTGGGAGGTCCACAACGGACAACAGTCCAAAATATGGGCATGTCCAATCTATTTTTATTTTTGTTGTTTCACTTTAAAAATCTAAATTTTATTTTGTTGTTTCTTTTATAAAATCTGATTTTTTTGTTGTTCTTTATTTTATAAAATCTGATTTTTTATTGTTATTGTTTTCTCTTATAAAATATTAGATGAGGACCCGTTCGATGTACGGATTTAAATTTTTATAAATTTTATTAAAATTTGTTGTACGTTATTTATAAATTTTACTTTTGTTATAATACACTGATTTGTATCTATATACAAATTTTGTATGTATGTTACCATTAAAAGTATATTTTTCTTACACCTAAATATACTCTGTTACAAATATATTTTCACACCTAGAAAATGTCTGTATGAACACATTAAACCAACTATTTTACTTTCACTTCTGCATAGTTTTTTAATTACTAAAATTGTTAGCTCAAAAAACACTTCGAATAAAAAATATATTACACAATATACTAATCAATGATGTATCATCACAATAGTGTATGACCACTATGGAGAAAACTTCGGCTCTGCCCTCGTCTTTTATGCAGAGAACCTTGCGTCCAACCTCCTCCACCATGGAGAGAACCTTGGCTCTTCCGTCCTCACTTGGGGAGATAAACCTTGCGCCAAACCTCCTCCACCTTCCTCCCTTGGGGAGATAACCTTGTGTCTAACCTTCTACACCATAGAGAGAACCTCGGCTCTGCCCTCCTCATGTGTGAAGAGAACATGTTCACGTCTTTTTGTTATCTCAAAATGGCTTGCTCCGACAACCAATGAAAGTAAAAACCTTTTTCTAACGTGACAAAATTTTTTTGATAGTAACTAATGTTAAATTTCCCAATGTATTCGTGGAAGTGTCTTTGACACACCATGATGTAGCCTCTATCTTTGTAACACCTCAACCACCACTTTCCTTAGTGAGCCCATGTCTACTCTCAATCCATAGGCTCACCTTCCTAAGTGGGCCCTACATCTATTCCTGGCTCGTGGACCCACCCATATTTGATGGCTGGTTTGTTACGTCTGGGAGGCTTTAAAAACTTGTTTATCGATCCTACAAATCAACAAATGATCTTTTCCTGTGTTTTGTCCTCACTCTTACAGTTCCAATAATCACTTCAAGGAAGGTCACCCATCATGAAGTTTTCTCAGGACCCTTGACCGAAAAAATAAGTGCATTTTGGTGACATATGTAGCCAAATCAATTATTTTAAACCTTTCCGCAAACCAAGGTGTCACAGTCTTTGAGCTCTTATGGATCTATCAACAACGATTTATGTTTTTTCAAACTTTTTCAAACTATCTATCTATTTGTTGTAAGCTTGTGTTTGATTAGTTTATTTTATCCATCCATTAGGTTGATGAGCTTTTACTCGTTATCTCTCTTAAGGATTGAATGAATAATGGTAACAATTATGTTTGCAAAATAAGGAAGGTTTTATGACCAACCAATCAAGGTTAAGAAATTAGAAGAAAATTAATTTGACATAATTAAAGAAACAATAGAAAATTATAAGCACGGTAATATATGACTTCCAAATAATTCAATGATGAAAATATAAATTATTTTAAATCAACAAATGATTTTTTCCTGTGTTTTGTCCTCACTCGTACAGTTCCGACAATCACTTTCAGGAAGGCCACCCATCATGAAATTTTCTCAGGATCCTTGACCAAAAAAATAAGTGCATTTTGGTGACCTATGTAGCCAAAATCAATTCTTTAAAATCTTTCCGCAAACCAAGATGTCACAGTCTTTGAGCTCCTATGGATCTATCAATAACGATTTATGTTTTTCCAATCTATCTATCTATTTGTTGTAAGCTTGTGTTTGATTAGTCTATTTTATCCATTGATTAGGTTGATGAGCTTTTACTCGTTATCTCTCTTTGGGATTGAATGAATAATGGTAATAATTATGTTTGCAAAATAAGGAAGGTTTATGACCAACCAATCAAGGTTAAAAAATTAGAAGAAAATTAATTTGACATAATTAAAGAAACAATAGAAAATTATAAGCATGGTAATATATGAATCCTAAATAATTCAATGATGAAAATATAAATTATTTTAAATCAACAAATGATCTTTTCCTGTGTTTTGTCCTCACTCGTACAGTTCCGACAATCACTTTCAGGAAGTTCACCCATCATGAAATTTTCTCAGGACCCTTGACCGAAAAAATAAGTGCATTTTGGTGACATATGTAGCCAAAATCAACTCTTTTAAACATTTCCGCAAACCAGGGTGTCACAGTCTTTGAGCTCCTATGGATCTATCAACAACGATTTATGTTTTTCCAATCTATCTATCTATTTGTTGTAATGGTAACAATTATGTTTGCAAAATAAGGAAGGTTAATGAACTTTTACTCATTATCTCTCTTTGGGATTGAATGAATAATGGTAACAATTATGTTTGCAAAATAAGGAAGAGTTTATAACCAACCAATCAAGGTTAAGAAATTAGAAGAAAATTAATTTGATATAATTAAAGAAACAATAGAAAATTATAATCACGGTAATATATGAATTCCAAATAATTCAATGATGAAAATATAAATTAAAAAAAATAATCTAAAAGTACTACAATAAACTTTAAAATACAATATTAAGAAAAGTAGACACATATATTAATTTTTTTTTGGTCAACATATTAATCTTACTTATTCCCAACTGAAAAAGGAGAAAGTAGGAGAAAATTTTGGTTTAAAAAAAAAAAATTTACCTTCCCATTAAAAAAAAAATCTCAATTAAAAAAAGTTGAAAGTAGTGTTTTTGAATAACTTAAAACTAAAAATAATTAAATAATATTTTAATTTAAAATTTTATGAGATATACATAAAATAATCTTCTTATAATTATTTGATAAAACTTTGTATTTTTATAAATTTTGTAATCTTTGATAATTATCTTTTTATATTATTAATATTTTTTAAACAAAATATTTTATTTTTGTTGTAATCAAATTCTTTTTATTAAAGGGGCATTCTCAAAAATGCCCCTTTTTCCATATCCCTTTTTAAAAATACCCCTTCATGTTGACCATTTTTAAAAATACCCCTCTTTATATACAAAATGACCAAATTACCATTTTTGAGTGACAGCAAGAATGTACAGTCATCAAAATCAAAAATATTTTCCCGCCAAAAATAAAAATATTTTCCCGCTAAAAACTTTTCCCGCCAAAATCAAAAATTTTTTCCGTCAAAAAAAAATTTTCCTGCCAAAATCGAAAAATTTTCCCGCCAAAAATATTGAAATTTATACCTCATAAAAACATTGTAAACACTTTTAAAAACCTTTGTAAACGCTTTTAAAAACCTTGTAAATGCTTTAAAAAAGCTTTTAAAAGCGTTTACAAGGTATTTAAAAACCTTTTAAAACTCTTTTAAAAACCTTATAAGGTTTTTAAAAATCTTGTAACTGCTTTTACAATGTTTTTAAAAACCATTTGAAATTTTTTTTAAAAACTTTTTAAAAATCTTTTAAAAACCTTTTAAAAACCTGTGTTTAAAAAACCTTTTAAATCTTTTTAAAAAATCTTGTAAAAGCCTTTACAAGGTGTTTATAAGATTTTTATAAGGTAGAAACCTTTAAAACCTTTTAAAAACCTTGTAAATTTATTTTGGCGGGAAATTTTTTTTTCGAAATTTTTTTTGACAAAAATTTGTTTGGCGGGAAATTTTTTTTCGAAAAAATTTTGGCGGGAAAATATGTCGGAAATTTTTTTGGCGGAAAAATTTTGTTTTTATTTTTATTGATTAAAATATTTTTCATCTAAGGGTAAAATGGTCATTAAAATTAAAAGAGGGCAAAAATAAAATTGGCCAAAAAAGGGGGTATTTTTGAAAAGGATAATACCAAAAAAGGTATTTTTAACAAATTCTCTTTATTAAATATTAACTTTTACACATATCAAAATCTGAGATTGATAACTTGATACATGTCAAAATCCTGTTAATGACTAACTTTCAAAACCCAAATTTATATAATAAGATATTTTATTTTTAAGGTTTTCTCTTATAAAATATTACAAATTAATATCTGAAAATTAAGGATTTTAAGGTTAAAACCTTACATTAACAAGAAAAACTCCAATAAAAGAACACAATAACATAAGCATAACAAGATTCAAATACAATACGTTACAAAAATTTAAGAAAAGAACACATTAACTTAAGCATTACACTACAACAATAATCCCTTTCTCAACAAACTCGAACTCATCATCTACAATATTCAAAAGAGTATTTGTTAGATTCATCACCTACATATACAATATGCAAATAAAATGTAGAATTCTTACCAATTTCTTGAAAACCCTGAACCCAATTCCTTGCACATATCAAAGCTTGCACATTAGTAGGTAAAAGACAACTCCTATATTTGTTAACCAGTCTATGTGTGATATGCTAACAAGAGGGGTTATTGATTTGGAGCTTATAAATACGAATGATGAGTATCGCCCATCATTACCGGTTCAGCTTTTCAGTCTCGACTCTATTGAGAGTTTGGAAATTAGAGGATTCTCTATCGATAATTTTCCTCCAAGACTCTTCTCTTGCCCTCAGTCTGATACTTTAGTCATTAGATTGCCTCGAAAGCTTTGAGGACAATTCGTATAACATCTATGAAATAACATGTCCAGCTTGTTCCGGTGTCTTCTGGACAACATAAACACGTTTGCTATATATATCTTCCCATTAAAATTGAAATTAGTATGTATACTTATTTGAAATTGTGTACCAGGTTTGTATATGTATTTATTATATATATATATATTCACAAAAACTAATTAAAAATACCAATACGTGGAGAAAACATACAATTAATATAAAAAAAACAAGGGAGATTCTCAAAAATAGCACCAAATTAAGTTTTTGTTTCAAACTGAGCATAATATTTCTAAAATTCCAAAAATAGCACTAATTAATTTTCTAAAATAAAATCCTAAATTCAAAATACTAAATCGTATCCCTCAAAACTATAACCTAAATATGAAATTGAGAACCCAAACATAAAAAAAATAAATTCTAAAAATTAATTTTAAATAATTTAATGTGTTAATTAGTGCTATTTTTGGAAATTTATGGGATGTGTGCTATAGTTGTCCATAAAACTTGGTTTGGTGCTATTTTAGAGTATTTCTCAAAAAACTATACTCTTTCGTAAGAAGGACTTATCACAAACGTGTTTATGTTGGTTCTCAAAAAGCTACCAAAAGCACCACAAGATTTTGGGTTTATCAAGTTTGTACAAAAACATAAGCTCATTTTTGTAAGAAGATGCAATAGACATATGCGTGCGTGATACATTAGGGGTATAAGTTGATATCACTAACTATTAACTATATTGACAATGTCTTTTCACAACCTATAGAAGTGTTTCTCGCAGAATTTGAAGCTCCACCATATAGTAAGACATTGTTATTTATTTATTTATTTTTTTAATAATTAAAGTTGATACTATACTAGTTCAAATTTCCTAAGCGAACTAAACAAATTGACATCGATTGCCATGTATTTCATAATATCATTAAATATCAACTCATCTCAACAACACATATGTTCATGCTACAAATCATTTGGCCTACAACTCTAGCATGTTCGAGTTGTGAGTATCTAATGCCTAATGTGTACAGTATTAGTATAGATAGTGTTTATCTATATTTTGTATTTATCATGTAAAGATAACTTCAAATATCTGTGGGTTAGGATCTTAGCTTAGCAATCCTAACAATCTGTTGTATAAATATGTGATCTCTATGTTCAATAATCATCATCAGTTATCACATTCTATATGGTATCAGAGCCCGGTCCGCACATACTCAACAAAATCCACAATTGGTCCGGCCCAATAGTTGGCCTGCCGATTCATGCCCAAACATACCGAGATTGATGCTTAAAGAAGCCATCATTTCGAGGAGGCGGATTAGGGATACAATATCTCACATTGGAAGTTGAATAGGATCTTAAGTAGTATATATAAGATATGGGCCTCTCCACTCATTGCCAATTAGTTTTGAGTTCGAAGCCCACTATCTAATATGGTATCTAATTGGTTTTTTGTAGACCATTATACAAGGTATACATGGCTATATCCTCTCAAAACCAAGTCTCAAGTTGCTCATATCTTCCTCGTTTTCAAGTCCCTTGTGGAAAACCGATTCAACACCAAGATTGTTACTCTCTTCTCTGATAATGGAGGTGAGTACATTGCTATGCGACAATTTCTTGCCAGTCATGGGATCTCTCATCTAACTAGTCCACCACACACTCCGGAACACAATGGAATAGCAGAACGAAAGCATCGTCATATTGTCGAAACAGGGCTCTCTCTGCTCACTCACGCTCAACTACCACATTCCTACTGGACTTACTCTTTTGCGGCAGCAGTATATCTCATAAACCGTCTCACTACCCCGAATCTTGCTGACAACACCCCTTATCAACTCCTGTTTCGTCATACACCGAACTACTCCAAGCTGCGAACCTTCGGATGTCTCTGCTACCCTTGGATCAAGCCATACGGTCACAACAAGTTCGATCCCAAGTCGAAACCGTGTGTCTTTTTGGGCTACTCCCCTACACAGAGTGCATATCTATGTCTTGATGTTGATAACTCTCATGTCTACATATCTCGTCATGTCCATTTTGTTGAATCGGTATTTCCCTTCTCTCGTCTCTTAGCTCAAACACAATCTTCTTCCCCAAACACTACTTCCTCTGATTCCGTCACTGCTTCTCTTGTTCCAATATTTCCTCAAACACCCATCCTGGCCACTCTCCCGTGTTCTGCTTCTTCGCCTGAGGCTTCTACGGTACAAGAGTCTGACTCTAATGTTATTACTGAAACAGAGGAAGTGACTGTTCCAGCTGATTCTGTTTCACCATCAGTGCCAGTGACTAACACTCACCCCATGGTCACCCGAGCTAAGAACAACATCACGAAACCAAGTACTAAGTACGGTCTACACACGGTTCTTCAAGAACTGGAGCCTGCAAATCTCACACAAGCCTTGCAAGACAAGAAATGGCGGGGGTCTATGAGCAAGGAATATGATGCTTTTATCCGCAATAATACCTTTGATTTAGTTGATCGATCTCTTGCTACTAACATTGTTGGAAATAAATAGGTGTATAGGATCAAACGCAAGCCTGATGGTTTGGTGGAAAATTACAAATCTTGTCTCGTGGCAAAAGGCTTTCATCAACGTCTGGGTCTCGACTTTCAGGAAACATTCAGTCCGGTTATTAAACATGCCACTATACGACTTGTTCTTGGTACTGTTGTTGCTTCTAACTGGCCTCTTCAACAACTTGATGTTAACAACGCCTTCCTGCAAGGCCCACTTGAAGAAGAAGTCTACATGCTCCAACCTCCTGGGTTCGTTGATAAAGATCATCCCAATCATGTCTGTCGACTCAACAAAGCGGTGTATTGCCTAAAGCAGGCGCCTCGTGCGTGGTACACTGCCCTCAAAGATTTTCTGGTGAGTCTTGGCTTCGTCAAGTCTCTTGCTGATGAATCTCTCTTCGTTCTTCACTCCGGCAACTCCTTCGTCTACATGCTTATATATGTCGATGATATTCTTATCACGGATACAACTCTCTCTGCTATCACACGAGTGATTGATCTTCTCGCTGACAAGTTCTCCCTCAAAGATTTGGGTGAGCTCTCTTACTTCCTTGGCATGGAAGTGTATCGCACAAGTGAGGGTCTTCATCTTACGCAGACCAAGTATATTACGGATCTTCTTCGCAAAACTAAAATGGCTGATGCAAAGCATGTTGCTACTCCAATGTCGTCTGGTAAGGTTCTTACTCTCTCTTCTGGTGACATTCTTCCTGACCCCTCCATGTATCGCGCCATGGTTGGTAGTCTTCAATACTTTGGTCTGACTCGGCCTGACATTGCCTTTGCTGTCAACCGTTTGTCTCAGTATATGCATCAGCCACGCACTCTTCACTGGGAGGCAGTCAAACGTGTTTTGCGATATCTTGCAGGCACAGCGAACATGGGTCTCTTCTTCTCCGCTAAGTCTCCTCGCAATCTTCATGCGTTCTCTGATGCTGACTGGGCCGGGAATCGTGATGACTACACTTCTACGGGTGCTTACATTACTTACTTAGGACGACAGCCCATTTCCTGGTCCTCAAAGAAGCAGACCGGCGTTGCTCGCTCCTCGACAGAAGCAGAGTATCGTGCTCTTACCGCCGCTGCTTCTGAGGTTAAATGGCTTACATCCCTCATGAAAGAGCTTGGTCTTCAGTCTACTGATGTTCCTATTATCTACTGTGATAACATTGGGGCTATCTATCTCTCGGCGAATCCGGTATTTCATTCTTGCATGAAGCATCTCGCATTGGACTATCACTTCGTTCGGGAACAAGTTCAAGGCAAGCATCTTCGTGTTGCTCACATCTGCTCCGCTGATCAGCTCGCCGATGCTCTCACAAAGCCTCGACCTCGTACTAGATTCTTGGAGCTTTCAGACAAGATTGGACTCTGTCGCCGACGTCCATCTTGAGGGGGCATATTAGTATAGATAGTGTTTATCTATATTTTGTATTTATCATGTAAAGATAAATTCAAATATCTGTGGGTTATGATCTTAGCTTAGCAATCCTAACAATCTGTTGTATAAACATGTGATCTCTATGTTCAATAATCATCATCAGTTATCACATTCTATATACAGTCGCAATTTACAGGCACCAATTTAAGTGAAAGTATTATTAGTTTTGTATATATATCTTAGTTTTAGATATACATATATTTGTGATAAGTACAAATATATTCTCGGGATAAACATGTATGTCTATTTGGTAGGAACAAACATGTGAATCAGTAAAAAAGAACAAGTTATTGTTCACAAACTATTTACTCTATAGCATTCCAATTTTACCCAAATGGCCAATCACGAATCTAATTAGTGGCGATCGAACACCAAGTTAGAACCTAATTCAATACGAATTTAATTATAACCCCATAGGTATCTTCATATTAACATAAATATCAAAAAAAAAAAAAAACATTACAAAAAAAAAAAATCAAACTTTAGTAACAACCGGAGCTACAAACCTCTCCGGTGAAGGATCTTCACTACTACTACAACCGCCGTCATCAAAATTAAGACTATAGTTTTTAAGATCATAAGTGAAATCAACATCTCTCCTCATCTTCTTCCTGCTGTTACTGAAACTTCTTATAAAGTTTTTCCACTTCGGCCCCGCGATTTTCTCAGAAATCTCTTTTAGCCCCTTAAGTTTCCCACTCCCCCACCTCCCCCCTCTTTCTTCTTGCAAAGAGCCACCACCGCTCCATCCACTGCTCCGACTGCGATGCTCGAGACGCGCCTCCTCGTCGTCTCCTCCTCTTCGCCGCCGCCACCGGACTACACAGAGTTTACGAAAATACCCACATCCGCAAAAAGCCGCCGGTTCATCGTAATCATCTGAGAGTAGATTCTCTCTATCAGTGGCCATGGTGATGATTACAACAAAACAAAACAGAGAGTGTGTTGTGTTCTGTAAAAAAAAAGAAGAAAATATCAGAGAGATAGAGTTGTTGTTATTATATATATAGATGGTGATAATTATGACACGTGGCGTAATGACCGTTGGGTGATTGTAGTGATGGAGTATGTAATTGGACTGTGATGAGAATGGTGTGACGGTGATGTGAGAGGAGCGAGGATTTTATTTTATTTTATTCGCTGGCTAATTGTGAAAGACAGCTGTGAAGGCGGGGGCGAAACGGTTGCTTTCCTTTTTTTTTTTGTTTATTTTATTTTTTTGTCTTTAAGGATAATATTTTTTTTTTTTGTTGATAAATATTAAATACTATTGAGTAAAATACTCAAAAGAAAAAAAAAAAGATTGCGTTATCAGAAAAAGTGAAAGTTGTATACAATTATTATTTTATGAAGAAGATAAGTGAATGCGATATTTTTTTCAAAACTGTGTAAACTTAGATATTTTGTATTATAAGTTATGTTAATTTTCTTTTAACTTTTTGAAATAATTCTTTTATTTTTTTTTAGTTTTTTTCTATATTTTATATGATTCATTGAATTATGAAAATTTCGGTGCGACTATCATTTTAATATATAGAAAGAACAAAATATTGACCAGAAATAAATCTAAAAACGATTAATTACTAAAATAGTTGTAGAGTAATTTTGGAATAGACTTCTGGAATTCCATTCAACATATTTAAATCACGTAAGGTAATAATATTTTTTGCAGATTTTCACCCGTATTAACCATTTAAAAAAACACTTTTTTTACTTGACAAAAAAAAACACCTGTTGTTTATATTATGAAATTAATAATTCAGTAAACTATACATATGTTAGATCCAATAAACACCCTGCATTTACAATAATATATTGATTAATTTTAGGTTATGACTTGATTTAATTCTAGTAAACTTGATTAATCATCTAATAATATTA
>NC_025704.1:16619656-16628786 GCF_000633955.1 Camelina sativa
AAAATAACATACAAGGCCAGGATTGTTTGGGGTACAACAGAGGGTAAGCTAAAACAAAACATAAAACAATACAAGTACAAGGATATATAGGAGCATTGGAGGATAAGAGCTTGAGAGCTATGAGCCATATGCTAGAAAGCAGCATGGAACCTGTGAGATCAAGACCAACCGATGCAGACTCCTTGAACAAGTCAAAGGAGTAGGGAGCCACTGTCTTGCAGATTTGAAGACTTGACGGAAAAGAGGATGGCAAAGCTGTGTTGCCAAAGGGTCGAGCATGGGAGCTGATACTCTGATAACCGGTTACTACAGGTGTAGTTGATGGTCCAAGGTTGATAGGGGGGAACTTGGAGAGGTTGTGGTAACTCCTCCTTGGAGAGAGGGTCATAATGCCACTAGTCTTCAAGGAATTATGCAAGGACTTCATAAAGTAGTTGAGTTGCGGTTTAAAGATCTTTGGAATATGGTGAGGTATAGGTAGAGAGTTGGTGAAGCATCGGTAACCCCCACTCCATAGAGTTGGGATCATAATGCCAAGCTGCACCAAACAAACTCCAATAGCGGGATCATCCCTAGTGTACGCGATTAAAGAGGTTTTCAAAAGACTCTTGAGCCAAACTAGTAACAGTGGTGGTTTAATGTTCAGAAGCTGTCTTCGGACTAATGAAACAACTAAACTAACCAAGGTTTGCTTAGGGTGGGACAGAGTAGAGTTTCGACCAAACCCGGGTACACACTGGTCTCGACACAAATGGGTTTCCATCAACCTAGAGAGTTCAGATGTTCTGTTACCGAGATGGACTCGACTTGATCCAACATACACCATCAGAACTAACAGGATTGAACGGACTATGTCTTTCACGAAATGGGGTCGGAATTGGTACCAGTTCAGGGATGTACCATAGTTTAACCTAAGTAAACTATCTTCCAGGGTTTGAGTATAAGAATGGGGAATAAACCTGGGAAAGAGGATTACCGAGAGAGAAGCAGAGGCCACCAAGGAAGGGGATTTCTTCGTCAAAAGGTTCACCGGTGCCGGCGTCAATACAGAGCTTCCGTCCCACTGCAGCCAAGCAAAGTACTTGGTGAGAGGATTTGGATCCAAGGAGCGGTAAGATGTGGAATTTGACGGCTTAAAGGGATGGTGAGATAGACGGAGACCGAGCCTAGGGGGACCCTGGAGGATCTCTCGATCAATACCAAAGCGGTGAGGGCTCGATGTAAAGGATTCACTGAGGGGAGTAGCCAGATGCGGAGGTGGAGGGGATGGTTGAAGCTGAAGCAGCGGCGGAGATGAGATCTGAACTCTCAGCATATCTCCGGGAGGACTGAAACGGAAAACAAGTGAACTACAAAGGACGAGGAAGCACAGGAGGTGAAGAAACCAAGTCCCAGCGACGCCGATCAGGTTCGGCGCCGCCGAGAGAGCGGATCTCGGTGGTTGTGCCAGAGAGAAAAAGGGGCTAGGGCGAACTCACAAAGACTCAGCTTGTGCAAAAGCCTCCAATCCACCTCTATATTTGCTTTTTAACNTGGTTTATATTCGGATTTGAAGAGATGTGCTTTGGTTTGGTTCTTCGGTGTCATTTCAGTTTTCTTGCCGCGTCGTTGTATTATCTACTACGGACTACGGGTCTTCATAGTTGAAGGCATTTGGTGTTGATTTTTATCAATATATTAAAATAGAAAAAAAAATATTTATCTCAAGATCGTCTATTATTAGGGCATCTCCAACCCACCTCTATATTTGCTTTTTAATTCTATTTTAGAGTAAAATCTACTCCAACCCATCTTTATTTTTACCTCTATAATAGAGATCTCTATTTTTTTCCTCTATATATAGAGGAACTCTATTTTTTCCTCTATAATAGAGTTGAACTTTTTTATTTATAAAATGGTCCTTGAACTTTTAACATTTTTATATTTATGATCAAAATAAATCAAAATATATATTTAAATAGTTTAATAATAATTTAATGAAGTATATTAATAGGATAATTGATTATAAAATTAAAAGAAAATTTATATAAAATCTTATTAAATATAAATAACTTAAATATATTAGCTTTTATTCATGCCATAACATTATTTTTAATACAACAAAAACTAATTATTTAATATTCTGGTAAATTACTTCCGGATCCACCAATAACATTATTTTTATATGATGCAATGTATTTCTTTTAATAAATGTGATATTTAAATAATATTTATGAATGTTAAAATTTTAAATAATATCATAATTTTATGAAAGTTTTACAAATACTAAAATAAATGGGTCAGTTTGTAACTTTTATTAGTAAAAGGTATTAATAGTAAAATAAAAAAGGAATCTCTACAGAATATTCTTTTTTAGAGGAAAAAATAGAGGTATCCATTGGAGCAAAAGTTACCTCTATTATAGAGTTCCTCTATTTTAGAGGTAAAAATAGGGAAAACTATTGGAGATGGTCTTATACTGGTTTATAAATTTTGTCTTTTCCTGAAAATTATATAACTAGGAAAGTAAACAACGAAAGCAATAGTAAATTCAATATTCCAATAGCTAATAACAGTGATAATAAAGTAAGATAAGTAAAAGTGTTTATGTAAGACAAAAAAAACATTAGAGGCCGTTGGCAGGCTGGCAAATGATGATTAGCCGTTGGGTTAAGTGTAGATTTGCTAAACCACACCAAACCACCTCACAATATTAATAAAAGGCTGTCCATGTTGTTGCCTAAACTTATTTCATTATTATAACGATGACTCAGTGATCACCCCACTAATCATTGTATATGTTTTTGTCCTAATCACCATAACAAAGATTGCATTATGGAAAGTTTTTGTTTAAATAAGCTCGATCCAATCTAGAGTAGTACGTAAAAATCTTCCTATCTCACATGTAGCACTACTGCACTAGATATGGATTCAAACAAAACTTGACTAAACTGTCCTGAGAAAAGAACTTAAGAGGTTTTAGTCAAACAAATGTTCAGAAATATTACTAAGCTTATAGATGGAGCCTTTATATATATTTATATACCAAACATTGTCTGTGTGTTACAAATTTTACATGTTCATTCTGGCCAGAAATATGTATATAGTTATGTATACTCTTTTTTAATTTACCAAAGAAATAGGATATTCAAGCCAGAATCCTCCATCAAATCATTTTTACTCTTAAAAATTCCAGAAACAACTATAAGAGACATAACGCAACATGATAATGAACTTTCAGATTTTTAAATAGTTGCTCTGATTAGTATCACTAATTAAGGTTGTTTGCATACGAACCGCCCCTATGATCACCAATCAACAGATCGTTTAGAGATAATGGTTGGACATCTTGGTTGGAAAAGATGGTTAAATCTTATTTTTAGTGGTTGCAAACAGTGGCGGATGTAGGAAGTTATTTTGTATGGGCACAAATCTGATATAACTAATAATATTAATTTTATATTATAAAAGTATTGAATAAATATATACAATTTAGATAATATTGAATCTTTAATACATTTTAAGATTTGAAATAAAAAAATGAACCAAAATTTTTGAAAGTATTGTTTATATTAGTTTATAATAATATTTATTTACATATGTTAGATATATATTTCAATTTGTTAAAATGAAAAATATAGCCGCAATTATAAAATTCACTATAAAATATAATATATTTAAATTTAATTATCTATCTAACCATATTACACAAATGGAAAATCTAAAAATAATAAAATAACTACAAAAAGATATATTTTTTAATGTTACTAATTTTACTGACATTTTTTTCAATAAGATATTGCAATGAATAATTAGGAATTAAATTTGTTAGAAGTCAAGCTGGAGAAAGAAAATAAAATAGAACTAAAGCATATAGTTTTAATTTGGGAAAAATTTTAAAAGTGAAATAAGGGAAAAGAATCTGGTAGTAAAAAATAGTAGTACAGTAAAACCTCTATAAATTAATAATGTTAGGACCAAGATATTTTATTAATTTATAGCGATATTAATTTATCTATAAATTAATAATAATTATTTTATAGTGTAAATTAATAATTATTAACTTATAGATATATTTTTAATTGTTTAAATTTTTTAAAATTATGAATTGAGAAAATTTAGCAAAATAAGATTAGAATTTGGGATATTGTATTTTTTTGGTTTTGGAATTGAATTTAAAATATTTAGAAAATATTATTAAAAATAAATTACAAATACTATAAACAAATTTACTTATACACATGACATATATATATATATATTCAAATTTATGAATAAGAATATCAAATGTCGTATTTTAATAGCCTATCAAACTATCAAAATGTAAATGGTGCATATTTAGAAATTGAAAACATCAAAACGTTTTAGCTAATTTTATGAAATGTTACAAAATATTTTATATCATTTTAGTTTGAAGATACAACATAACAATTGTAATTTAAATATGAGGTTTAGGAGAAACATACTTTATTATATCAGTATATTACATTATTATTAATTTATGATATTATTGGGACCATATTTTACATAGGGATTTCAAAAAAATATTATCTTATTATCTTATCAAATTTTGTTATTTTTACATTGGCCCAACTTGAGACTAGCAAAATTTATTAATTTATAGTGTTTATTAATTTATTGAGGTTTTACTGTACTAAGGACTCGAATTGTTGTCCAAGGATAAGACATGAGGGAGTCAATTGCCAACTGAACTAGAAGATCCATTGATTTAATACTACTAACTAATATATAAAAGGTAGTATGGGGCACGTGCTCCACCTCCTCTTAAGGTAGATCCGCCCTTGGTTGCAAACACCAACTCACTATGTGAAACTAACATTTGGTGAGGTTTAAAAGTTACAAAGCTTTTCGTTTGGTATTTTTTTTTTTTGGCGTTGGATTCTTTTAGTTTTATCTGATAAAATAAAGAAAAATAGTGAATATAATCTGATTTTACTTATACTTTTCAGAAATTTTTTTCAACCTTTTTTTTAATAAAAAAACATTATTAAGAAGAAATATCACCGAAAATTTTCTCTATTTATCTTATATATGTGTGCTTCTTACAAACTGCTAATATGTTACAGGCTGATGGAAGATAAATATGTAAGTTACAACGCTAATGATAAAAGTAGTTTTTTTCATTATAAAAGTTCTCATTCAACTATATTAATATTTCTTATTATGAATTAGATAATGATTTCATTTTCTTATAGTTTTTAGAATTTGTAGTATAAATTACATTTTTATAATTTATTACAATTTTTAAAAATAATTTATGATATTTTAGTATTATAATCTATTATCATAATGACAAAATTAATTATTTAGCATTTTAACATTTTTTTCTAACTATGTTTATATTTCATATTATGAATTAAATAATACTTTATTACTCTAATTTTTTATTTTCCAACTAAACTAATTTAATTTTTTACTAATTATAATTTATACTATTCAACCGCTACAATGTTACCAATCAAACTAAATACTCAACCGCTCTCTTTAACCGCACCATCTTTTCCCTCCGCTATCTTTAATTGTTGTCTTTTTAACCGTTTTCTCTACAACCACTCATAATTTTCTAACCGCCTCGTTTAAACGTGGTAACCAATCAGAAGCAATGTTAAAAATTTATAGAGAGTGACTTTAATAAGATCAACTTAATGTTTATGCAATGAGTAAAGATATATGAGCAGACTAAAAGAAAAGATAAGTTAAAAAAGGGCGATTTTTAAATAAGGAAAGTGCGACTCCAAAGGCGATTTTAGGGTTTGCTAAGTGTCCCTCACGCTAGGATTTGTGTGACGGCCACCGCCGGTGTGCCTTCATGTCGGAGGTGGATCCCCCTCAGGGGGACGAGTCTTCTTCGCAAAACAAGCAACAGTCTTATGCAGTGGTAGTGAATAAGCGTCCATCGCTTAAGAAGCATGATTATGAAGTTAGTTTGGTTGATGGTGTTCCAACGATTGTGGTTCCTGATGTGGTGCTTCAGGGTTCGGTTCCCCTGTGGGATGACTTTCTGGTGGGTCGGTTTCCTTCAGCGGCTCCACACGTTGCTAAAATTCATGTAATAGTCAATAAGATCTGGCCTCTTGGTGATAATTCTGTCCGTATTGATGTTTATGAGAATTCTGCAACCTCTGTCTGGTTTCGCATTCGTAATGAGGTTACAAGGCGGAGAGTTTTACGACGAGGAATGTGGAATATTGTGGGAGTACCTATGATGCTGGCCAAATGGTCCTCCCTTCCAGAAGATGCGCAGCCAGTGATTTCCTCGATGCCCTTATGGGTTACTCTGAAGAATGTTCCTCACTCACTTTTTTCCTGGGAGGGTCTTGGTTTTTTTACCAGTCCAATAGGTACTCCTATACGGTTGCACCCGGACAATGAGCTCTGTAGTAAGTTCGGTGAGGCTAAGGTATTTGTGGAAGTCAATCTCACACAAACCTTGCCTTCCACATTTCGTTTTCAATTGACAAAAGAAGAGGATGTTAGTTTAAGCGGAACAAGAGTGAAGAATTGTGAGTTTAGTATGGTAAGAGTAAATTGTTGAGAGAGTAGGGAAGAGATAAGGTTGAAAAAAGAGAATAATGAAGAAAAGAGATTCTATTAGAATAGTAGTATTACAATGTCGGCTAGAAGCCTTACATAGAAAATAAGAATAGGGCTACACCCTTTACAAGCTTGATAACGACACAAAGAGAGAGAGAGGGCGATTCCCTATAGTGATAGTGACATCTCGAGGTTTCCCTTAAGGAAACATGTGACTCCAATGGCTACAAGATGCCTTCTCGATCCTTCTCTTCTCTTGGGCCTTTGTAGAGGAGAAACTCGGCCTCTTATTCATGTCTTGGTGATCGGGCTCATGGACTTGTACGGACGGTCCAACTCGTAACCGTACGGACGATTGTATGGACAAGACCGATTACACTCGACGTTATCTTGCTCAATACTCCCCCTCAAGCTTAGCCAAGTGAAACGGCTAAGCTTGGAACCCGTAAAGGATCACCTCATTAAAAACCTCAACATAGAAAACCACGTGGGAAAAAACCATGTTACGGAAAAGAGTATGATCCCTACGGATTAGAGGAGTTTCTCATGGGTGTGTGGGATCTATTAGTCCAAGCTTGCTGGAGATGTATTCGCAAATTTGAGGACTAGTGGCCTTTGTGAAGATGTCCGCCAATTGGTCTTTGCTTGGCGTGTAACAAGGTAAGACTACACCTTCCTCGATCTTTTCTCGCACTTTATGACAATCTACCTCGATATGCTTAGTTCTTTCATGGAAGACCGAGTTGGTTGCTATGTGTATTGCCGCCTTATTGTCACAATGCATAGTGATTGGTTGATCAGACTCCACTCCAAGATCCTTGAGGAGGCCTTTGAGCCATGTGAGCTCGTTGGTTAGCTTCTTCATAGCCCTATATTCCGACTCGGTACTTGATTGAGATACAAATTTCTGTTTCTTCGACTTCCAGGTTACTAGATTCCCTCCAATGACCGTACAATACCCTGTCATGGATCTCCTATCGATTGTATCACCCGCGTAGTCCGCGTCACAGTAGCCGACAAGTTCCGTGTTGTTGTTCTTTCCCATCCAAATGCCTCGCCCTGGACTACTCTTCAGATAACATAGGATTCGCTCGAGTGTTTGCCAGTCAAAGTTCGTTGGAGCCTTCATGTGTTGACTGACTTGGTTCACCGCATAGCATATGTCTGGTCTCGTGATCGTGAAATAGATAAGCTTGCCCACCAGCCTACGGTAGCGTCCACATCTTCATATGGCTCGTGCGACTTGTTAACTGGAGCACCGGGTGTTGGCTTCTCCCCCTTTCGCTTGACCTGGTAACCTTCTTCAAGTGGCGTCGACACCGGTTTGGCTCCCATCTTACCTGTCTCATGTAAAAGGTCAAGGGTATACTTCCTTTGAGAAAGAAACAATCCCTCCAGAGAGCGAGAGATTTCTATCCCAAGGAAGTATTTAAGTGCACCTAAATCCTTAATATCAAAGGTAGAGTTAAGAAGAGCCTTAGTGGCACAAATACCCTCCTTATCATCACCGGTGATAGTGATGTTGTTGACATAGACGAGAACTACGACTCGGCCACCGTTGGTGCGGAGAGTAAACAGCGTATGATCAGCCTCAGAGCGCTTGAAACCATTTGTGCGTAGTGTAGAGCTGAGCTTGTGGTACCACGCCCTTGGAGATTGCTTGAGACCATAGATCGCCTTGTGGAGCCGGAGAACCTTACCCGGAGCAACAATGTGTTCTAAACCCGGTGGAGGATGCATGTAGACTTCCTCGGTCAGCTCCCCCTGTAAAAGGCGTTCTTGACGTCCATTTGACAGAGCTCCCAAGAGAGGTTAGTGGCCAAGGACAAGACGACCCAGACTGATGTGATCACGGGTTCGACCCCTTGACCAAGACGCCCGAGACGTCCCGGACGGCTCCGAGACGCATGACCGAGAAGCATCGGACACGGACAGAACGCCTATCTCGAACGCGGCCAAGGCACCGGCGACCCTCCCAGGAGCCTCAACGCGACCAAGGGAGCTCCAGCAAGGCGACCAAACGAAGAATCAACTTGGAGGAGCAAAACATTTCACCTCTTGAGTACTTCAAGGCCAAGCTTCAACCTACGGACAAAGGACCCGAGGTTAGCATCACCACTTAGGCACATTGAGCCGCGACCAGCTTTGGGAAGCTTGAATTGAGTGTCTTCACCATCACGCCAGTGTGAAGACATCCCTAAGCCATTAGAAGGAGCTGTACTCTTTTTCCTACTTTGGGTTTGTCCCAATGGGTTTACCAAAGAGGTTTTAACGAGGCAGCAAACTCTAGTGCATCTCCACTTTGATCCCACTTGGCTCATGACTTGGAAACACTTATTGACATGCTTAGGAGCCAAGGAAGTGAAGATCCTATCCACGTTCAGCCAATGACGTGGCCACCCTATCCCCTTCCCTTCTTTTCTTTTGAATTTCTTCTAGATCCCTCTATGACCGTTAGATTGGTCTTTGCTTTGCTTTATCTTTGCTTTTGCTTTTTGGCCATGTGTATGGTTTAGATCATGGCCACGTCCCTAGGGTTTTTAGAGTCTCCTTATGTAAGCCTCACTATATAAAGGCATCAACCCTCATTGTAAAA
>NC_025704.1:16630249-16632418 GCF_000633955.1 Camelina sativa
TAGGATTAGTTTCTTTTTGTATGGTGAGAGCTTAGCCACCTCTAAAGTGCTTTTGGTCAAGACCACAAAAATGTGGACGTGGATAGCTCCCTATGCACCTTGTGGTCCATGGGTGAGTTGTCACCTTGGCTTTTAGTAACTTGCTTTTACTTTTGCTTTTGGCTTTAGTAGATAACTTTGTTTGTCTTGCATAATATTCCTTTCGTTTGCATCATCTTGTTAGTTTGTTCCATTTCGTCATTTGGTTTAATTTGTTGCATTTGTGGCATTGTTCTTCAATTATCTAGGTTGATAGCTTGTATTTGCATCATTGTTCATCCTTGTTTGCATCTAGATCGAATTTTTGCTAGAGTTTTGTTTAGGATTTGTGTTTTTCCTTTAGTCATAAAGCATTTCTTGTCTTTTTGTGCTTTTTCTTTTGCTTTTTGCTTTCCTCTTTGCTTTTGTTTTGGTCTTAGGATTTAAATTTGTTGTGCTGGCATCAATCATTGGTGACAACACAAATATCTTTGTGGTCCTTTTGAGCGTTTGACACTCACACACTCGAAATTTGATTTGTCTTGCGAGGATAACTTCAAACCGCGTAGAGGAGGTACACGTCACCACGTACGGACCAAGCCGCGTCAAGCCGAGAATCGATTGGGTCTTGTAGTTGCATCAACGAACAGCCTCCGACCATCGCTGGCCGTTCTGCCTTGCCACCGTCAACCGACTTCCGACAGCCGTCCGTACCATCGACCGCACCTCGCTCCAAAGCCGTCACCAAGATCGCGAACAACTTGCAATGCTTGATCCTACACTAATCTAGCATGGAGTTTGTTGAAAGCGAATCCGGAGCGGAATCGTGGTGTGATGAAGAACTTGGCCTGGAACCGGATCAAGAGGCCACCGGCGACGAATATAGGTCCGAAGAGGACTATGGCGAGGAGTTAGATCACGGAGAGCTCGAACGTGGATCGCCAGCCTGTTATTGGCCGTCCTTATCACGAGCTACCCGCGTTGAAGAACCAAGGGCGAGCCTATATGAAGACTCCGATAGTGATGACTGGGTCGCGTACACCAAGAAGCCGAGGCACCGATCCATAAGAAGAAATGAGCCTATTCCCAAGCCACCCAGCACAACAGACGCGCTGATCTCGCTCCAACACACGCTTCGAGATCTCAACGATAGACTCGACCGGATTGAATCAACGACAATTGGTCAACGGGTCGAGAGAAGCTCGAGTGATCACCGAGGTCGTAACCGAGGCATCCCTACCTGGTCTCCAAGTGCTCCCACGCGAAGACAGACTCCACGGCACGAATACTATGAACCATTGCCTACACCGGCCTCGCGATCAAGGCGTCAATCGGCCTATGTGGAGCAGCCGAGCAGGACGTATGCGCGCTCATCTCAATACCGTGCACCAGTTCCTATGCCGGCCCCGCGAACAAGTCATAACTCGACCCCTGTCGAGAGGTCAAGGACTTATGCGCCTCTAGTGCAGTTCTGCGAGCCGCCAGCACGGTACAAGGAACCGTTCCAAGAAGAAGGCAGCGCTGCAACCATATCAAGGAGTCATGTGCCGCCAGTTCAGCACCGTGAACTGCCCACACTGTGCAAGGAACCGGCCAAAGGAGGAGTTCGAGCAGAGGACAAGCCAAATTTGATAGCGCCAAGAACGAGTATCGAACATCACGCAGACCAAGACCAACTTGACGCTCAGTCACCACCTTCGGGGAAAGACGTGGAGCAAGAGTCCTCTTTCGGGAAGCGTGATAACTCGCTGGGCGAGGCCAAAGAAGAGTCAGGACGTGTGTTCAACGCCATAACCGACGAGTGCTTGATAATGGAGAGTTTCAAGCAAGCTGAGCCACCGAAGATGGCCACTGAAAGGTCTGTCCATCCAGTGATATTATTGACTACTACAAGTAGTACGCTCCAGCTGGGAGTCGCCAAGACCGAGCCATCTCTCTCCACTTTTAGCGCCAAGACCTTTACCGCACAAGGTCATATGGCGATGCATTTGATCAACTTTGGTGCGGACCAAAACTATGTGTGGCATCCTGGAGAGCGTCTACAACCTACCGCGGCCTACGAAGGGATCAAAACACCATTCACCGCTAGCCTTATCAGGGGAGTCCTATCCTTTACCCTTAAGGCTCTACTATTTTCCTTTGATCCCGGTA
>NC_025704.1:16632823-16648068 GCF_000633955.1 Camelina sativa
ATGATGTGATCACGGGATCGACCACTCGGCCGTGAACACTCGATTCTCTCGGACGTCTCTCAACCACCTCTCGGACAACACTTGGACGCCTCTCGGACACTTATCGACAACTTGGAACCGGCCTTCCTAGTGATGCGCGGTACCAACTAGTTTCCAAGGATCATCAAGGAGGAGCAAGTAAAGTCATCTAATGGGCTTTGCAATCCAAGCTTCAACCCTCACACCAATGGCTCATGGCTAGCATCACCACTTAAGAGCCTTGAGTTGCGACCAGCTTTGGGAAGCTTAGTTCGCGAGTCTTCACCATCGCGCAAGCGTGAAGACGCCCCTAAGTCATTAGAAGGAGCTGTACTCTTTTCCCTACTTTGGGTTTGTCCCAATGGGTTTACCAAAGAGGTTTTAACGAGGCAGCGAACTCTAGTGCATCTCCACTTCGTTCCCGCTTGGCTCATGACTTGGAAACAATCATTGACAAGTTTAGGAGCCAAGGAAGTGAAGATCCTATCACCGCGTCCAGCCAATGACGTGGCTTTTCTATCTCTCTCCCTTCCCTTCCTTTGAATTTCTTCTTGAACCTTCTATGACCGTTGGATTGGTCTTTCCTTTGTTTTACTTTTGCTTTTGCTTTATGGCCAAGTGTAAGGATGAGATCCTGGCCGCGTGTCTAGGGTTTTAGAGTCTCCCATTTGTAAGCCTTCCTATATAAAGGCCTAAACCCTCATTGTAAAAGGCAGACTTGAAGTATTGAATTAAATTTCACAAGAGAGAATCTTGTTCTTGTCTCACCTCTCTCCTTAGTCCAAGTCCGGGACTTGACTACCGAGAAACCCTAGCCGATCTCGAACCGGGTTCGACATCGACTAGTTGACCGTATCACGGGCCGAGCCATCTCCCGTGTGTCGTCGCATCAAACCACCTTCGCGTCCCTCTCTACCGTATCACGTCCGGTTCCTACCGCTCGTTGTACTTTCGCTTCCACTCCACCTTCCTTATCGCATCACCGAGAATCCTTACCGCATCACCAAGGATTCTTACCGCCGCGTTGCCGAGAGCCGTTCCCGCAGTTTACCTTCAAACTCCGGGAATCGATTTCCGCATCGTCCGTACCGCGACCGAGACTGCTCGACCGAAGCCGAGACCAAAGGCCGGATCTCTCGATCCGCTCGTTCGTTTCAGCTCATCTCTCGCATCCACCGTTTGTTTCCTTACTGGATTCAAATCTCCGAGCTTTGTCCGAGGAAAGCCTCATCTAAATTCCTCGGCTCGAGAGAGTTTCGTTCCGTCCGTCCGCAGCGACCGTCTGTCCGTGCGACTCGGTAGACGACCGCGTCCGGCGGTCACATCACAGACTGTGTGGAGTTTGGCAACCGGAGCAAAGGTATCCGTATAGTCAAGCCCATAGGTTTGAGTGAAGCCGCGTGCCACCAAGCGGGCTTTGTAGCGCTCTACTTCTCCAGTGCTAAGGTATTTAATAGTGAACATCCACTTGGAGCTGACAGCCTTTTTACCTTTAGGGAGATCGGCCTCGTCCCAAGTTCGATTCCGGATCATAGCCGCCATTTCATCGTCCACCGCATCAAGCCACTCCTTATATTTCTTAGCTTCCTCGTAGGTTTGAGGGACAGCGTGATCCGAGGAAATAAGGTCAAGCAAACACACTGCCTGAATAGGGTGGGCGACATCCTGATTGTTGTAGTAGACTCATTGATTCTTTAACCTTTCACTACGCCACGGTTGTTTTAAACGTTCACTGCGCCGAAGTGGTGGTGGAGATGTTGATGGTGTGGGCTGGCTTGTCTCAGCTGTACTATCGTCAGGTGGTAGATCAGGAGGTGTAGTCAAGGCTCCTTCGGATTTTGTCTCTCTTGGCTCTTGAATAGTTTCCTCAGAACGGGGAGGAGAAGCATCATGAGTTCCCTGAGGTTTCGATAATATTGTAGGCCCATCGGATGGTGGTTTTGGTAGAGATTCCTTGGGTATGGTGGTTTGGTGACACCAAAATGATCGAGGAGGAACCGAAGGTTTGTTGCGCGATCAGTAGTTGAATGTGAGAGGTCTTTGAGACTATTCCAGTCCTTCGTCTCATAGTAACCTTGATCCTCCATGAACTTGACGTCTCGAGACACATACATGCGGCTGTTGACTAGATCATAGCACTTGTAGCCCTTTTGTGTAGTGGAATAGCCAATAAACACACTCTTGGTACTCTTTGCATCGAGTTTGCTCCTCTGTTCTCCTGGAATTAAGACAAAACACACACAGCCAAATACTCGTAAATGGTCTAATGAAGGTTTAGTCTTAGTAAGAACTTCAAATGGAGTTAAGTCGCTTAGGATTTTTGTTGGCGATCTATTGATAAGGTAGGAGGCTGTCATGACCGCGTCTCCCCAAAACCTCTTTGGTACATTTATATGGAACATCATCGACCTAGCCACTTCCATAAGATGCATGTTCTTCCTTTCCGCCACACCGTTTTGTTGAGGAGTGTACGGACAGCTCGTTTGTTGAAGAATACCGTGCCTAGATAAATGTTCTTTGAGCTTGTGACTTGTGTATTCTCCTCCATTATCAGACCTAAGTACTTTGATCTTGGCATTAAAATGATTAGTAACATAGGTTTGGAAATTTATGAAAGCATCATACACACGATCTTTAGAGGGCAACAACGTTAACCAAGTATACTTTGACTTCTCATCAATAAATGTCACAAAATATTTGTTGTTATCTGTAGACAAGCATGGTGATGTCGAAACATCCGAATGAACTAAGTCAAAACAGTTTTCATAAATAGTAGAGGATTTAGGAAACACAGTTCTACAATGTTTTCCAAGAATACACCACTCACAACTAGAACTATTAAAAGAAACATTAGGCAACAACAACTCAAGAGCACGAGAGTGGGGATGGCCTAGCCTAGCATGCCACAGTGCATTATTATTATTAGACGAGAGACAAGAGGTAAAAGAGATTGAATTAGAGGGACTTTGTGAAGTCTTCTCTAAGATATAAAGATCTCCGGTTCCATTCCCTTCCCCAAGTATCTTTCCGGTCTTAATATCCTGAAAATGAACGCTATTAGGACCAAAAACAGTATAGCAATTCAAATCATTAGTTGCTTTCTTTACCGATAGGAGATTAGAGGTAAATGTTGGCATGTAAAACGCTTTAGAGTTTTGTTCAAACAATTTCAAGTTACCAACACCTTTCACAAGAATTCTATCTCCATTAGCAATAACAACATTACCTAGAGCCGGTTGTATATTGTCTAATAGACTCGGGTTGCTAATCATATGGTGAGAAGCCCCCGAATCATTGACAAGCATTTTACTAGGTTTAGAAGCAAAGAAGGTGGTACCGAAATCTTAGAGTGCGGCGATGGAATTAATGAGAGCCTCCAAGTCAGACTTCCTCACGAAGTCTCCGTAGGATGCGGCCATAGCCATCGTCTCTTTCTGGTTCACCGTTCCAGGTGCTTGACCACTTGTACCTTCATGTGATAGGTTCGCCTTAAACTTAGCCGGCTTGAGATGTGGGTGAAGGATCCAACACTTGTCCTTCACGTGACCTTTCTTCTTACAGTGGTCACATACCACAGTCTTCCTCTCATCCGGCCTGTATACTCCCTTGTTAGCTGTAACCAGCTCGCCCTTTCCACTAAAGAGACCGAGGGACCCTTGTTCTTTTTGAACTTGAGCACATACGTCATCGAGAGTGGGAAGCTTATCACCGCGGAGTATGTGCTTAATGAGATCGTTGCATGCAGGGTTGAGGGTGAGAAGCAGGCCAAAGACTTTGTCTTGGTCCTTCCTTTCGTTCAGAATCGCCGAATCGATGGTACTTGGCCTGAGCATCACGAGTTCGGCCCATAAAGACCGAAACTTCCCAAAGTGCTTGGTAAACTCCAAGTCTTCTTGATGAAGACTGTTAATAGCCTTTTTAACTTCAAACACACGGCCACGGGTTAGGTTTGTAACATTTCCATACACATTAGCTAGCGTGTCCCATAGTTCCTTTGCCGTCTCACAATACGAGTAGGCTTCTAAGATGGGTGCGTCTAGCGAGTTTTGGAGGATAGCAAGCACGGTATGATCTTCTTGGAACCATTTGATTTCCTTTTCGAGCTCAGCCTCCTTGTCTTCTTTCTTTTCTTCTTTGACGTCTTCTTTGTTGGCTTTCTTAGGGAGTTGGTTTGTTTCAACATGAATCCAGAGTCCCCGGCCACTAAGAGCGGTCTTTGTTGTTCTTTTCCACAAGAGATAGTTAGCGCCTTTGAGGACCACCGGAGTAACTATCAGCTTTGCGGCTTCCATGGTGAGAGAGAATATAGTTTTCTAGAGAGTAAAGGAACAGAATAAGGAGAGAAAGTAAAGAAAGAGTGAGTTTAGAGAGTGGTGAATCGAAAAACTTGCTCTGATACCATGTTAGTTTAAGCGGAACAAGAGTGAAGAATTGTGAGTTTAGTATGGTAAGAGTAAATTGTTGAGAGATTAGGGAAGAGATAAGGTTGAACAAAGAGAATAATGAAGAAAATAGATTCTATTAGAATAGTAGTATTACAATGTCGGCTAGAAGCCTTAAATAGAAAATAAGAATAGGGCTACACCCTTTACAAGCTTCATAACGACACAAAGAGAGAGAGAGAGAGGGCAATTCCCTATAGTGATAGTGACATCTCGAGGTTTCCCTTAAGGAAACATGTGACTCCAGTGGCTACAAGATGCCTTCTCGATCCTTCTCTTCTCTTGGGCCTTTGTAGAGGAGAAACTCGGCCTCTTATTCATGTCTTGGTGATCGGGTTCATTGACTTGTACGGATGGTCCAACTCGTAACCGTACGGATGGTTGTACGGACAAGACTAATCACACTCGACGTTGTCTTGCTCAATAAAGGATGTTACTGTGGAGTTCCTGTACCCCTGGCTCCCACCGTGATGCTCTCGCTGTCACGCGTGGGGGCACACTAGTAATGATTGTGTGTCTATTCCAGTGTCGCCTACTAAGGTTTTCTGAAGTCGCTCTTGAAGAAGGGGAAATCGCTTCTCTACAAAAGGTTCCTGAGGCAGAGGTTCCTCCTCCGGTTCCAATTAAACAGACTGGAGCTCTCGCTCCCGGTGGTGAGAGACAGTTAATACCTTCTCAAGTGGATGATGCTGCAGGGTGGTCGGTTGTCTCCCCAGGCAAGGGGTGCAAGAGCACTGACAAAGCTCGTAGTCCGCCTGCTGCTGGATACGTTACTGTATCTGGTTCTTCTAGGTTCTCGGTACTAGGGGATACAGAGGATGTTGGTGACTCAGACACGGCTAAGATCGATCATCAAGTTCCGGCTGCTGTAGTAACAACAACTGCCACAAGGAATTTAGCATATACAGCTGTTCCTATTAAGCAAGCGAATGTGATGGATGCTCCCATTCGAGCCTCATTGCCGCGGCAAACGAAACAATTACACAAGACTGCTTCGGAGTCTTCTTCTCAACAAGCCAAGGGGGCACCTCCTGGCATCTCGAGCAAGAAGAACTCCCGTAATTGTCATTAATGTCTGGTTTTTTCTGGAACATTTGTGGCTTTAACAAATCTAAAAAACATTCTATTGTTCATGATTGGGTGCAAGCTGAATCTCTGTAGTTTGGATGTTTACTTGAAACGCGTGTCCAGGAAACTAAGGCCCCTAGGATCATTTCTTCAGTGTTCCGTGGATGGTCTTTGATTACAAATTATGAGTTCAATACCCTTGGCCGAATTTGGGTGGTTTGGAAGAAAGATGTGCGTTTAACACCAGTTTTTAAGAGTGGTCAGGTCGTCACCTGCTCCATTCTTTTACCTGGTAACACTATGGAATTCTTTGTCTCATTTTTCTATGCATACAATCTCGCGGAAGAAAGGAAAGAGTTCTGGGAGGATCTTAAGTTTCATTTTGATTCTCCACTTTTTGCAAATAAGCCTTGGCTGATTGTTGGAGATTTTAATGAGATACATGATGGTGTCGAGCACTCTACTTATGATGATAATCCTTTTGTCACTAGTGGAATGCGTGACTTTCAGGATGTTGTACGGCACTGCTCTTTAACAGATATACATTCTCATGGTCCTCTGTTTACCTGGGGTAACAAGCGGGATGAAGGATTAATCTGCAAGAAGTTAGATCGTATTTTGGTTAATGAGTATTTGGAGTCGTTGCTTTGTAGATGCTTATGGCGTCTTTGAATCTGGTGGGTGCTCTGATCACCTACGATGCAGGTCTTCAGTGGGGAATCAGGCTTGTAAACCTAGGGGGCCATTCAAATTTTCAAATGCTATCATGTCATTCCCGGAGTTTATGCCCAAAGTGCAAGGATGATATGTTCCGCTTTGCTAAGAAGCTTAAGGCACTAAAACCTCTCTTACGGTCTCTCGGTCGTCAAAAGCTTAGCAAACTCTCAGAGCAGGTGGAGAATGCACACAAAGACCTCTGTCAGAAACAACTCTCTACGCTCTTGAACCCCACGTTTGCAGCAGAGGAGGCCGAGGAGCAGGCTTTCCAGCGGTGGGATCATGTGTCTAATTTGGAGGAATGTTTTTTGAAACAACGGTCAAAGTTACACTGGTTTTTGGTGGGTGATAAGAACAATAAATTTTTTCACAATGCTGTCAAATCTCGACAATCTCTTAATGCTATTCGAGAGATACTTTGTCAGGATGGTTCCATTACAAAAAGTCAATCAGAGATTAAAGCTGAGGCGGTCAGGTTCTTTGAGGAGTTCCTTACGCATGAGCCAGTCGACTACGAGGGTATGAGTGTTGCTCAGTTAGAGGAGTTGGTGACATTTCATGTCTCCTCTGCTCAACATGAGGGATTATTGAAGTTGGTTTCTGAAGAAGAGATTTGTCAAACACTGTTTAAGATGCCGGTAAGTAAGTCACCTGGTCCGGATGGTTACACTGTTGAATTTTTCAAGCAAGCATGGTCGATATTGGGCAGAGACTTTGTCGTTTCTGTTCAATCTTTTTTCCTCAAAGGCTTCCTCACTAAAGGTGTAAATTCGACAATCTTGGCTCTTATCCCAAAAAAAACTGACTCTCAGGAGATGAAGGACTATCGCCCTATTTTATGTTGTAATGTGTTATACAAGGTAGTCTCCAAGATTATTGCTAATCGTTTGAAGGTTATACTGCCCTCATTCATCGCTCCAAATCAGTCAGTTTTCATAAAGGATAGGCTTATGATGGAAAATCAGTTGCTTGCTTCAGAATTGGTTAAGGATTATCACAAGGAGTCCATTTCTCCTTGTTGCATGATGAAGATAGATATATCCAAGGCATTTGATTCAATGCAATGGCCGTTTCTACTTAACATCCTCAAAGCCATTAATCTTCCCGCTGATTTTATCCATTGGATTGAACTCTGCATTGGCTCGGCTTCCTTCTCTGTGCAAGTCAATGGGGAGTTAGCTGGTTACTTTCAAAGTACAAGAGGATTGAGGCAAGGATGTTCTCTGTCCCCTTATCTTTTTGTAATTTGTATGAATGTGCTGTCTCTAATGTTGGATAAGGCTGTCACTGCTCATCGCATTGGCTATCACCCTCGCTGCAAAACAATGAACCTCACCCATCTCTGCTTTGATGACAATATTCTCATTTTTCTGATGGGAGCTCACACTCTGTTGCAGAGACTTTAGCTGTTTTTGACCGGTTTGCAGTTGTTTCTGGTCTCAAAATTAGCCTGGAGAAATCCACTCTGTTCATGGCTGGCTTTTCTCCGCAACATCAGCAAGACATCCTGCACCACTTCCAGTTTACTGTTCGCTCTCTCCATGTCCGGTATTTGGGGCTCTCCCTCCTCACTCGCTCTATGACACACGCTGATTATCTACCACTCCTTGAACGCACTCGCCTTCGTATCTCCTCATGGACAGGTTGATTCTTGTCCTTTGCGGGCAGGCTTCAGTTAATAAAATCAGTGTTATCTAGTTTAACCAACTTTTGGCTCTCTGCTTTCCGTTTGCCGAAAAGGTGCCTTCAGGAGATTGATAGCCTTTTCTCGGCGTTCTTGTGGTCTGGTCCGGACCTAAACCCGAAAAAGGCCAAATTCACTTGGATTGATGTGTGTAAACCAAAGCATGAGGGAGGTTTGGGGCTTCGTCGTCTGCAGGATACGAATACGGTGTGCATTTTGAAGCTCATTTGGCGTCTTGTGTCTGCAAGTAACTCCCTTTGGGTAAGCTGGGTTCGAAGAAACTTGATCCAAACTGGCTCCTTCTGGTCAGTTAGTGAGAGGAGTGTTGGTGGTTCATGGATGTGGAGGAAGATCTTGAAGTACCGCGACCTTGCTATGAATTTACATAAAAAGGAGATAACAACATGCAATTAAACATCATTCTGGTTCGATGTTTGGAGCCCAATTGATCAGCTGTTTGCTCAACTTGGGAACCGGGGTAGTATTGATATGGGGATACCACAGCAGAGTATTGTGGCAGAGGCACTTTCGCATCGGAGACGTATGCACCGTGTTGACATCCTGAATCAGATTGAGGATCTACACAATTCCATCTGTCAATCAGTGCAACATCAAGGTGGTGATCGCTCACTCTAGAAACAGAAGAACGGTTCTTTTAAGAATAAATTCTTATCCTATGACACCTGGTGTTTGATATGGCAACCAAACGCGCCCTGTGACTGGTCTGCAGGCGTTTGGTTCACCCACTCAACACCTAAATTCTCCTTCATCGCTTGGCTTGCTCACCATAATAGGCTCTCTACTGGTGATAAATTGGTTCAGTGGAACGCTGCTGCGAATGGAGCTTGTGTCCTCTGTCAGGGTTATGGGGAAACGAGAGA
This sequence comes from Camelina sativa, assembly GCF_000633955.1. NCBI lineage: Eukaryota > Viridiplantae > Streptophyta > Magnoliopsida > Brassicales > Brassicaceae > Camelina > Camelina sativa. The sequence goes on from NC_025704.1 coordinate 16,641,634, forward strand.
ACATCTTTTTTTCTCCTGCACCTACTCCTCAAGCGTGTGGTCTGCTCTGGTTCAGCGTTTGCTGGGGGTTCGGTTCACCGCATCCTGGGCAATTTTGGCCCCTATGCTTCTTGACCCTTCTACTCCACGGCTTCACCTCTTTGTCCTGCGGTATGTCTTTCAGTCTATTATACACAGCCTCTGGCGGGAACGTAATGCTCAAAGGCATGGCGAAGCTCCAACTCCGTCCTCCACTCTCTACCGCTTCATCGCCAAGAATGTTCGAAATAGATTGCTCACGCTGACAACCACCTCTGGCTATGAGGATGGTCTTCAACTTTGGTTTCAAACTCATCCTTTTTCATCCAATTCAGGCTCTTAATAGTGTTCTACTTTTAAAACGTTGATTTAAGTTGTAACTACCCCATCAGACCGCTGTTTTTTTTGGTGAATATCATTTAACATTCATACAAAAAAGGATATATGAGCAGAATCCAAATTAGTCTTTGCAATTCAACTATTTCCTTTGTCGGAGATACAATTTAGCTATAAAAAATAATCACTTTAACACCCAAAAAAGAGTTCTATCATGGTGAATTCGATAAGGAGCCAGGGCTAATTCAGTAGTGTTATATCTTCAGTTTTTAAGACTTTAGATGGACCTAATTATCTATATACTACTTGGGCTTTAATATATTTTAGTAATAGGGATTTCATGAAAAACTAATACTCTTTTTTTTTTTAAATCGAACATGAAAAACTAAATTAAATAATTTCTTTTGTATCATGAATAATTTCTTTTAAAGATCTACCATAATCGAATACCCAAAAGTATATAAAAATTAAAATACTACTTGATAATTAAGAAAAGTGAATAACAAGATGGTATGCCAAAGATTTGTAACCATAAGAAATTTAAAACGTTTACAGTAAAAATAATTGATTAAAAATAAGTACACTTATATCATCATACTAGGAAAAAAAATCTACAACATTAATTCAGAAACGCGTGGAGATCATCAACAAACCAATTAATCAATATAATTTGGCTACAATTGAGCCACTTGAACCCAAAAAGAGTAATTAAAGGACGCCATATTTAACCTAAACAAAGTCTCTAGCCGCCAATATATATAATTCTCTAATTCAATGTTGATTTTTTTTTTCTTTAAATTTTAGAATCTCACAAAAATAAAAAACGTAGTTTCTTGGAAATGCGTTGAAGTACTATCTTTGTGGTTTTTGTTAATAAAAAAAAAATAAAAACAAATGATAAGACCAAATCTTATAAACATATCGTCGACTATAAATACAAAGAGACCTTTTAGGAACTCAACACAAAGTCTTCTTAAATCATTTGGGCGAAAAGTCCCAAATCAAATCAAAATCATTTCATCATTTGATCGTACGTAAAGATGTTCAAAGTTGCAAGAGCGTCTCAGTATTTGGCGATCACCGGTGCTGGTATCGAAGACATCAAGCTTTCCAAGAAGTCATGGGTGTTTCCATGGCAATCTTGCACCGTCTTCGACGTTTCTCCGGTGAACTACACTTTCAAAGTCCAGGCCATGAGCGCTGAGAAGCTGCCTTTCGTTCTCCCCGCTGTTTTTACGATCGGTCCTCGTGTTGATGACGATGATGCGCTTATTCTATACGCTAGGTTGATTTCGCCTCACGATAAAGAATCTAATCATGTCCATGAGCTTGTTGAAGGTGTTATTGAAGGAGAGACTCGTGTTCTTGCTGCTTCCATGACCATGGAAGAGATCTTCAAAGGTATATANATATATATATATATATATATATATATATATATATAAACTTTTAATTACCAATCACTCCTTTCAATTAGAATTGGTAACACTACTAATTCTGATTATATGAATTCTCAAATTTTGAAGATATTTGTTATTAGACGCATTTTGTGAACAATTTGGCTAAGTCTTTTTTCTTTTCTTTTCTTTTCTATTTGAATGATTGGGTTTTTAAGTTCAAGGAAGAGTTTCAATTGGTAAAAATGACTCTAAATTGATTGGTTTAAGTTTGCTGAAATGATCAAATTTATATTGTTTTTTTCTAGAATTTTTTTGTGAATGTTTTGGTTAAAAGAGTTTTTTTTATTTTATTTTATGGATTTGAAGGTACAAAGGAGTTTAAGCAGGAGGTGTTTGATAAGGTTCAGTTGGAGTTAAACCAGTTTGGTCTTGTAATCTACAATGCAAATGTAAAGCAGCTCGTTGATGTGCCTGGACATGAGTACTTCTCTTACTTGGGTCAGAAAACTCAAATGGAAGCAGCAAATCAGGCGAGGATCGATGTGTCCGAGGCCAAGATGAAGGGAGAGATCGGTGCCAAGGAAAGGACAGGGCTTACTATTCAGAACGCCGCAAAAATAGATGCGGAATCAAAGATCATATCGATGCAGAGGCAAGGAGAAGGGACAAAAGAGGAGATCAAAGTTAAGACTGAGGTTAAAGTGTTTGAGAATCAAAAGGAAGCTGATGTGGCTAAGGCCAATGCTGAGCTAGCGATGAAGAAAGCTGCTTGGACCAAGGATGCTCAGGTGGCTGAGGTTGAAGCAACCAAGGCAGTGGCTTTAAGAGAAGCTGAACTTCAGACTCAGGTTGAGAAAATGAACGCATTGACTCGCATTGAGAAGCTCAAGGCCGAGTTCCTTAGCAAAGCCAGTGTTGAGTATGAAACCAAGGTTCAAGAAGCAAACTGGGAACTATACAATAAGCAGAAACAAGCTGAGGCGGTTCTATACGAGAAGCAAAAGCAAGCCGAAGCACAGAAAGCTGAAGCAGACGCTGCGTTCTACACAAAGCAGAGAGAAGCAGAGGGACTTGTTGCTTTAGCTAGTGCTCAAGGGACTTATCTTAGAACCCTCTTAGACGCTGTTCAGAATGACTATTCTTGCCTAAGGGACTTCTTGATGATTAACAATGGTATTTATCAGGAGATCGCTAAGATAAATGCTCTTGCGGTTAGAGACTTGCAACCGAAGATTAGCGTTTGGAACCACGGTGGAGAACAGGGTGGTGGTGGGAGCGGGAATGCTATGAAGGATATAGCTGGACTTTACAAGATGTTGCCTCCTGTTCTTGATACGGTTTATGATCAGACTGGGATGCAGCCACCGGCTTGGATGGGTACTCTAAGCAAGTGACGCCTCCTCAACAGCTAACAGGTTGACGTTTGGATAGTGCCATCGTTTACTTGTGATTTAAGATGCATCGATGAAAGTGTAATTTTTTAACTTATAAATCCTGTTGGAAAACTTGGCTTATTCTTTAGTGTATTTTTGAAGTGTTTTTTCAAAAGAAATTACTTTGATGCTACTCGTGATATTCATAAAGAAATCAAATGAGACTAAAAAACTAAAAAAAGGTATAAGACATATTTTGTTTGAAATGAAATAAGCGATGTATATGTTCGTGTTATGAAACTAGAGATACTAGAAAGATGTATTCTCTTATTCTTTTTGATTCAATCGTTTAGAGGTTACATATATATAGTAATACAAAGGCTTAAACATAAATCGACTTAGACTAAAGACAATATGGCCGATGGGCCTTTGTAGTCTTGGATGTATATGGATCGGTTATGGAGATCCATCCTAAGTGATTTACAATACTCTCCCTTGGATGACATAACCGTGCAGATACTAAAAGATCACCATGATACGCTTAGAGATGCTGCCTCATTAAAACCTTACCAGGAAAACTCAGTGGAACAAAACCATGGTGAAGGAAAAAGAGTACATCACGGTAATGAGTGGACCAAATGGATCTTTATCCAAATCAAGGCTCCTTACAACCATTGGGCTAGTTAATGAGTGAGCCTGGTCCATATTAAATCTCTTGAGTACCTTTTCAGTATATGCCATTTGATGCAGAATGTTTTCATCATTTATGTACTCAAGCTGCAATCCCAAACAGAACTTAGTTTTACCTAGGTCTTTCATTTCAAACTCTTTCTTGAGATATTCAACTGGTTGGGCGATTTCCTCAGAGGTTCCTAGGATATTCAAATCATCCACATATACTGCTATGATTACAAACCCTTTGTTTGCAAACTTCTTTATAAAAATACATGGACTGATGGGATCATTCTTATAGCCTTCTTTGGCTTGTTACTCACTTAACCTATTGTACCACGTTCGTCCACTTTGTTTCAATCTATAAAGGGATTTATTTAGCCTTATGCAGTATTGTTCTCGAGAACCACTCTTATCTTTGAGCTCAATACCCTCTGGTAATCTCATATATATTTCATTATCCAGTGGACCATATAATTATGCGGTTACAACATCCATTAACTGCAAATCCAATTTTTCTCTTATAGCCAGACTTATTAAAAATCTAAAATTCGTTGCATCCATCACAGGGGAGTATGTCTCCTCATAATATATTCCTGGTCTTTGAGAGAATCCTTGTGCTACAAGCTGTGCCTTATATCTCATGATTTCATTATTCTCATTTCTCTTCCTTACAAAGACCCATTTATTTCAAGTGCTACTTTGTATGCAAATATTTCATCGATGTCGACATCCTTACGGTTCCATTGTATTCCAGACATGATATAATTGATTGAGATCTCATTATTATTGTGACAACCCGTCCCACAGACCCCACTAGCCTCACTGCTAGCTGCCCCAACGGACCATCCGTGGACCCTGCTAGCCCACCGATAGCCGTCCCAGCGGACCCCAAGCTGGCCCTGCAGGGCATCAATCCTAACCCCTCACCGTGGAAATGGAACTATTCATCCAAATCCACCAGTAGGTTATTGGTGCGCCAGGCGTTCCTCGAACCCTGGTCCTCACCCTTTAACAACCTTCCCACATGACAAGTTGCCACCAATTGATAATTGAAACAACCATCTTTTTTTTTAATAATAAATACAATATATAATTAACCATCCCATACTATTTAATTAAACCACAATGCAACAATAACCATCAACAACCAATATGCACAGCGGAAACATACCACTAATACAAAACTAATACATCATCAATACAATAACACTCCTAAACATTCTATCCAACAACCTAGCACAACTCTATCTAAGGTTCCAACATAAACAATATAGCCAATAACACACAAACAAGATCCTAGATCATCCTCCTCCTCATCGCCATGATTCCACGTCACATACCTGCACACCACAAACAACAATCGAGATGCGTAAGTATTATCACAAATACTTAGTGAGTCAATCCTCATATCTACTAGGCTATACACACAAGCAACTGAGATTCCAATGTTTAACAAACAACAAACAAACACAACAAACTAGGAAAAAAATCACGAATCAGGCAAGTTGGTGTCGACCGACACCAGATTGGTGTCGATCGACACTGGTCCAAACATGGTGTTGACCGACACCTAACTGGTGTCGATCGACACTCCCTTCGCAGACGCAAACTGCACGAATCCGAACGACGAACCTCCGTTTCAATCCGCCTCCAATCTGTCCCAAACTCTCCCAAAAGCTTCATGAACCTATAATAACCACAACACAACCACCACAAGCAAGAACAATACCACAAAACACAACAAATCAAGCAAACAAAGGATTCTCAGGCTTAGATAAGCCATGGTCATGCACTCACCTCTTTTGCAGGAAGATTTGACCAAAGGATGACGAATCCCTCACTCCCAGCAAGCTTCTAACACTTCCTTAGCTTCAGATCTCCCAAGAACACCAAGAAATCTCACCAATCTCCCCCAAATCTCCAGAACAATGTTTTCTCTCCTTATCTCTTTTTCAACGGCGACAAAACAACAAAACACGACCTAGGTCGTTTTCTCACTTAAATAATCCGGCTCTATGGTTTTCCTTAAGCCAAACCGGTCTAGATCGTTAATTAAAATAATCTGGTCGAACCAGAAATTACTGGTGTCGATCGGCACAATACTGGTGTCGATCGACACCCATCCCCAAAATTCCCAATTTTGGTTCACGGATGTTACAATTCTCCCCCTCTAACAAAAGATTTGTCCTCGAATCTGAACACACCGCCACTCATTCGCAAAACTAATCAAACCACCGTCGCAACGGTTCGCACCATCCAACCATCTGGTCTACTGCAACCAGGACACCACTGGTCCAAACCACCCTGATCCCACTGGTCAAAACAATCAGACCCCAAGGGTCAAACCAAACCAGAATCTACCGGTCAACTCAAGTCAGACTCTCTCAACCATCACAACTCTGGTCCCCCCAGACCAGCATCCACCTGACCTTCCCGGTCCACACACAGCAACCCCAAAATTGAATCTCTATCAATCCTAAGATCCCCCACCCGATCTCAACCTGAAACCTGAGATTGAACCCCCATCAATCACTTAAATCCACATCTGGTCACAATAGAAAAATCTGCGATTGAACCCCCATCAATCTCCTTAATCCACTTTCAGTTACAATGTTTATCCCCACGTCCTTGAC
>NC_025704.1:16648568-16686626 GCF_000633955.1 Camelina sativa
CCGTATAGCAAACGGTCATAACGTCTATAAGTATTTCTCCAACCGGGACCACCCCCGTGGTCCACGCAGAACATCTTAATGTCCTACCAACACCATATTCTCTCCTAGAATATCACCACTACCATGGCCACCCCCAGGCCTCACTCCTATCATCTCAAACACTTCGGTGTTTACAAACACCCTTTCCAAAAATAGACTAGCTTAACTATTCATAAAACTTCACATTTTTAGAAACTTTCTATTTATGGCAACATTCCATTTATAGAACTCCCGAGCGATTTCCTTTTCCACAAGATCCACAAATCACAAAACCAAAGAACTCCAATTTTTATTAAAACCTCAATGCAATAATTGTTTACAACTGCAAACGAGAGAAACATAACTGAAATAAAAAGAAACAGAAGCTAAACTAAACTCTGGGTTGAGCACCCGGTCCTCCCTATGGCTGTGCCTCAATCTCTATCATCTGCCTCCACCTAGGATAGAAGAGCCTGATATGCCCCTCCTCCCCACAATGGTAACACGATCGACGATATTCCTGCTGATTAGCTTTCTTTGGACAATCTGCCAACCTGTGGTCCTTGCTTCCACATCCGAAGCACCCCCACCCACCTTGCTGCATACCTGACGTGTCTTCCCGCTTCCTCTTATGTCTTTGCTCTGACTTGTTACCCTTGCTCGGGTTGCTCTGCTCCAAAGTCTCCTCTGTCTGAACCGCTGGACTGACCACCACTACCTGTGACCACAAGTCATCCTCTATCTCCGCTGCAGTCTCCACCAGCTCCGCCCTCGTAGCGTAACTCCTCCCTCTGCAATGGACCCTCAAGTCCTCACGAAACGCCCTCATGAACCTCCTGATCTGAGCCACCTCGGGCTCCATCGCCCGACCCCCATAAGCCAGAAGTCGACTGAACTCTAAGTCCAGCTCCCGTACTGACCGAGTCCCCTGAGATAGCTGAAGAAACTGCACCTCCAATCGGTCTAACGCCTCTCTCGAAAAATATTTGCGGTTGAACTCCTCCACAAAGTCAGCCCAAGTCATCTCCCTCTGCACTTTCGTAGCAGACACTGATCTCCACGACACCTGAGCATCACCAACCAAATTGTGGACCCCTATGTCCACCCAAAACTCCTCAGGACATCTCAGAGTATGGAAGTTATGTTCCACACTCGTCCTCTATGCATCTGCAGTAGTAGGATCCGTACCACCTGAAAACCGCACAGTATCAAAATTATGCATCTACCTTAGCATAGACAAATAACGAGCATGAGCTCTCACATCCGCATCCACTGGTTGCTGCTCCTCCGTCACCACTGGTGGCACTACCTGAGCCTGAGCCGGACCCACTCCTGGTATCCGCTCCAACAGCTGTGTCAACAAGCCCACCAGGTCCACACCTCCTACAAGGGCTCCACCTGCTGGGATTCCCACACTCAGAACCCTAGCTCCACCGGCCACTCGAGCACCGACACCACCCGCACCGACCCCCTTAGCGCCTACGGTCCTATCAGTACCACCACCAGCCACACTCATGAACCCCTCCTGGAAGTCCTGCGACTCGCCGACACCCCTAGCTGTCACACTCTGCTCAACATACTCGCTCACTGCTGGGACTCTGCCCCTACCACGAGCACGACCGCGTCCCCGACCATGTCCGCGTCCACGACCAGCAACAGCTCCACCCTTAACCATCTGCACTACCCAAAACAGAAAGCTAATTACACAATTCAAAACTGCACACAAACACACATCTTATCGTGGAATCTCATTGAAGGCTCGAAGAGGATGATACTAGGACTTCATACCATATGCAAATTGACTAACTACTCATAATCAATTCCATCATACAACATCATGCATCAAGCAAAAGGAAAATAATTCACCTAGTTAAGTTCCTAACCGCTCTAACCATCCACTTAACCATCCTAGAACCGTAAAGGCTCTGATACCAAATTGAAACAACCATCTTTTTTTTTAATAATAAATACAATATATAATTAACCATCCCATACTACTTAATTAAACCACAATAACACAATAACCATCAACAACCAATATGCACAGCGGAAACATACCAATAATACAAAACTAATACATCATCAATACAATAACACTCCTAAACATTCTATCCAACAACCTAGCACAACTCTATCCAAGGTTCCAACATAAATAATATAGCCAACAACACACAAACGAGACCCTAGATCATCCTCCTCCTCATCGCCATGATTCCACGTCACATACCTGCACACCACAAACAACAATCGAGATGCGTAAGTATTATCACAAATACTTAGTGAGGCAACCCTCTCATCTACTAGGCTATACACACAAGCAACTGAGATTCCAATGTTTAACAAACAACAAACAAACACAACAAACCAGGAAAAAATTCACGAATCAGGCAAGTTGGTGTCGACCGACACCAGAGTGGTGTCGACCGACACCTAACTGGTGTCGATCGACACTCCCTTCACAGACGTGAACTGCACGAATCCTAACGACGAACCTCCGTTTCAATCCGCCTCCAATCTGTCCCAAACTCTCCCAAAAGCTTCAAGAACCTATAATAACCACAACACAACCACCACAAGCAAGAACAACACCACAAAACACAACAAATCAAGCAAACAAAGTTTTCTCAGGCTTAGATAAGCCATGGTCATGCACTCACCTCTTTTGCAGGAAGATTTTACCAAAGGATGACGAATCCTCACTCCCAGCAAGCTTCTAACACTTCCTTAGCTTCAGATCTCCCAAGAACACCAAGAAATCTCACCAATCTCCCCCAAATATCAAGAACAATGTTTTTTCTCCTTATCTCTTGTTTCAACGGCGACAAAACAACAAAACATGACCTAGGTCGTTTTCTCACTTAAATAATCTGGTTCTATGGTTTTCCTTAAGCCAAACCGGTCCAAATCATTAATTAAAACAATCTGGTCGAACCAGAAATTACTGGTGTCGATCGGCACTACACTGGTGTCGATCCACACCCATCCCCAAAATCCCCAATTTTGGTTCACGGATGTTACAATTATCAATACCTTCAGGACCTTGAGGTTCAGCGTCCCAAACCTCATCTGGTACCTTAGGCTTTGCCGCGGCCATGTCTATAATTTCTTTAACCTCGGTTTTATTTGCACCTTTCTTTGATTTCTGAGGGTTCTTATCTTTGGAACCTAATGGTCTACCACGTTTCAAACGTGCCTTAGACTCTGTAGCAACTTGATTGTGTTCCTTTTGAACATCAATACGTACTGATGCACATTACAAGCTGGTATGTACGATTTTGTTACTCCCTTTGGGTCAGCAAAGGAATCTGACAATTGATTAGCTAGCTTTTGCAAATGTATAATCTTTTGGACCTCTGCATCACATGCTAGAGTCCGATGATCTTGCCAATTTAAGGATGTTTGATTCTATGATATTTCTTTAACCAGCTTGTTTGTCTCTCCACCCAACATAGGAAATTCGGATTCAGCAAACTGACAATCCGCATATCTGGCCTTAAATAAATCACCCGTAGTTGGCTCAAGATACTTAATAATGGTGGGAGAATCATATCCAACATATATTCTCATCCTCCTTTGAGGTCCCATCTTAGTTCTCTGTGGTGGAGCAATAGGTGGGATATGTGTGGCTCATGACCCGTTAGTAATTGGGATGGTGAATATTTATGCTCACTAGATGGCCTGATGCGTATAAGCTCAGCTGCATGTAATACTACGTGTCCCCAAGCCGACACAGGAAGCTTCGACCTCATGAGTAATGGTCGAGCAATCAATTGAATACGTTTGATGAAGGATTCAGCTAATCCATTCTGTGTATGTACATGTGCCACAGGATGTTCCACACTCACCCCATGGACATACAGTATTCATTAAACATTTGGGATGTAAATTTACCAGCATTGTCTAGACGTATAGTTTTAAGTGGAAAATCTGGAAAGTGTGCTCTCAGTCTTATGATTTGAGCCAACAATCTAGCAAATGCTAGGTTTCTTGTGGATAATAGGCAAACATGCGACCATCTGGTCGATGCATCAATAAGGACCATAAAATATCTAAATGTCCCACAAGGTGGGTGTATTGGTCCACATATATCTCCTTGTATCCTTTCCAAAAAGTTTAAAGTCTCTTTAGTGACTTTCACTGGTGATGACCTTATAATGAGTTTTCCTTGTGCACATGCTATATACGTGAGATTTTTAGGGATAACTCTTCTCTCTTTAAGAGTGTGCCCATTTGAACTCATAATTAGCTTACGCATCATGTTAGAACCCGGATGGCCAAGCCGGTCAAGCCATAGAGTGAATTGTTCATTGAACATTCTATTAATTACCAAATTAGCCTCTTCATATTAATCTTAGCATGGTAAAGACCAGTGGCTAGTGCGGGTATAGTCTCTAGGACTTTCTTATGTGCTTGGGTGATTTCAGTAATATATAGGAACTCTTTGTTTCCTTCATCCTTTGTTTCAACATGGAAACCATTCAAACGAATGTCCTTGAAACTTAATAAGCTCCTCTTTGAGCTGGGTGAGTATAAGGCATCACTTATTTCAAGATGTGTGCCATTAGGTAATAAAATATGAGCCTGGCTGTAGCCTTCAATTAGGCTTGCTATACCCGTTATTGTACTAATATTGGCATTTTTCATTATGAGATTAACAAAATATCTCTTGTCCTTCAAAATTGTGTGGCTTGATCCACTATCCACCACAAGTATATTCTTGTCCTCAGCCATTTCTATAATGGACAAAAATTTATGTTTTAAACGGGAAAACGAGCTATTTCCCCCCAAAAACTATCATATCTCGCTGGATGGAGCCCGAACTTTAGCCACAATCTATATAGCCATGTCAACTATGACCAATCTCCATTTTCCCCCAAATTAAAAGTTCTACACCTATATCCCCCTGAAAAAAAAGTTGTATATCTAGTTATACCTAGACCTGGTTATGTGACGGTTTACTATTTGCTTAACCGTCTAACGAATAGCCTAAACCAAATTTGACTAGAGTAAACCTGATTTTACCTGAATTTGTCGAGTTAACCAGATTATGACCCGAATTTAATCGGTTTAACCTAATTTTGACCCGACTTACAAATATATTATCCTCTCAAAATCGAGAAAACCCTAAATCGAAAAATCCCCAAATTTCTCCCAACAAAACCCTAAATCGACAAAATCCCCAAATCTTGAAGAACCCTAAAAACTGCGATTTCGAGTTGAGAGACAATGTCGTTAGTTGAGAGAGATCCCGGCGGTGATTACGACGAAGAAGGTGAAGATCGAGAACTGGAAGATCAATGTTGGCACACCGAAAACTCTTCCTCTCGCACGAGAACTGGAAGATCCGGTCGACTTACCTGATAAATTGCTCATTCTGAAGCTCGAATTCGATAATGGGAACCCAGAAAAGAAGACACAAGAAGAACAATGTCAACTTTGTTGATAAATTGTAGGGTTCGTGATATTTGAAAATTGGGAATTTGTGGGTAAGAAGGAATCGGGTCGTAACTATGTAGGGATCGGGTCATAATTGGTTTAATTTTGGGTTTATATCGTTTGGCCTGCGGTTCACCGGATAAACCGAGGCAATTCATTTCTAGGGGGATATAGGTGTAGAACTTTTAATTTGGGGGGAAATGGAGATTGGTCATAGTTGACATGGCTATATTGATTGTGGCTAAAGTTTGGGCTCCATCCAGCGAGATATGATAGTTCTTGGGGGGAAATAGCTCGTTTCTGTTTTAAACTTTAAAGTTATAAAACAAGCAAATATATATTGAAGGAAATAAAATAATTAAATTTAAACCAAAATAATCTTCCAATAAAATTCAAAGTCATGAAACATAGAAATTAAATCAAGACAACATTTAAACTTAATTATCATCTTTTAGGCAATCAGAAGTTTCATAATCCAATTGGTCATCATTCTCATGGTTGAAATCTCCTTCACCATCGAGATGAACCAAGTTAGCTTCTGGATTCTTCTTCAAACTCTCTTGATAGAGATCAATGAGATGCTTAGGTATTCTATACATAATGATTCGACATACCACATCGGTGACAAACCGATTTAGCCTTGTGTTGCGGTTTGAATATTCCGCGGCCTCTACCACCACGACCACGACCAAAGGCGGATCGGTTCCCACAGCCATAACCATCATATTGGTTTCCTTGGTAATGTCCACGACCACCACGTCCTCTTCCACCACGGCCACGGCCATGATGCTTATCTCTATGGACGTAGTTAGACTCTTTAGTCTCCTTGCTGATATCAACCTTGTGTGCTTCTGGTAATGGAGTAGAACCAGGAGGTCTCATTGCACTGTTCATTAAAAATAGCTCATTGTTTTACTCAGCAAGCAGCAAACAAGAGATGAGGCTTGCATATGTCTTAAATCCCTTTTCACGATATTGTTGTTGAAGCAGTATGTTATTGGCGTGAAAGGTTGAGAATGTCTTCTCTAGCAAGTCCTTCTCAGTAACCTCAGTACCACATAACTTCAAAATCGAGACTATCTTAAATAGCTCTGAGTTATACTCATCCACAGATTTAAAATCCTAGATCCTTCAGGGTTTTCCAATCAAATTGAGCCTTTGGTAGGGGCATCGTCTTTTGGTGTCCATAACTGTTTTTCAACTCTGTCCAAAGGTCAAGAGGATCTTCAATAGTGAGGTATTGGTTCTTGAGACTCTCAGCAAGATGATGGCGTATATGCAAGATCGCCTTGTACTTGTTCTTTTCAGAACAGTCATTATCATCCTCAATGCATTCGCAAAGATCTTTTGATTTCAGGTTGATCTTAGTGTCCAAAGCCCATTGCAAGTAGTTTTCTCCAGAGACATTAAGGGCAGCATATTGGAGATTGTTGAGCTTTGCCATCTACACAATACAAAACATGCATCTGATCATTAACATGCGGTATTTGAGACCGAATCATGCAATCAATTAATAGGCCATGCGGTATTTGAGACCGAACCATGCCATCAAATTAAACTTAGGCCATGCGGTATTTGAAACCGAAACATGCCTTGCCATTACACATAATTTCGTGGTTTAATATGCATGAAAACAACAATCCTAGATAAACATATGAACTAGCATGCCAAGTTTTCCTTTAAATAAGTTTTTTCTTTTTCTCTAGATTGAATTTCCTTTTCTAGTTAGGAAAAAGACAAAAAAAATTTTAGTAAATATTTCCTAGGTTTTTAGGATAATGTCTAGAATTATTTTGGGAGTTATCCTAATTTTGTGTTTTGATTTTTCATGCAAAACATAGAACAATTCCGATTTTAAGATCTTAGTTTTTAGGGTTTTGATTTTTAGCAAAACAATCAATGAATAATCGGATTTTTAAGATAGAACAAAGGGGGTTTTGATTTTAGGTTTTTAGTTCTAAAGTTTTCATGCAACCGATTAAACAAGCAATCAATCAATAGCAATTTGTTCTTTAAACATGGTATAATTAGTTCAATTGCAAACAATCTAAACAATCCTAAAACCTCATAGCAATCAGATTTTAAAATTTTAGGGTTTTAGGGTTTCAAGGCTTATGAACTTGTTTGTTGATTATTTACTTGTAGTTTTAAGGGTTCTTATAGAATTAAGGACCAGATTCGATTCATAGGTTCTGATAAAGTTTTGATTGTTTACCTTAACACCTTTTGGGGTTGAATGGAATGGATCCGGGAGCTAAAGACCTCGGATAACAAACAGGCTGATCACGAACCTCGATCTTGATCATGAACTAGCAACAAACCTTGAGCTTTGATCACGAACTCACGAACTGGTCATGAACCTCTCCTCCGTTTTGAGCTTGAACGAACAAGAACTTGATGTGCGGCGGATTAGGGTTTTAGGAATTTTTCTCAGTTGGAGTTTTAGAGCAAACTCGTGCTGATAAGGTGTTATGAAACTAGAGATACTCGAATGATGTATTCTCTTATTCTTATTGATTCAATCGTTTAGAGATTACATATATATAGTAATATAAAGGCTTAAACATAAACCGACTTAGACTAAAGACAATATGGCCGATGGGCCTTTGTGGTCTTGGACGTGTATGGGCCGGTTATGGAGATCCATCCTAAGTGATTTACAACAGTTCCGACATTGTTAATATTTAGACCCATCGACAGCCCTAGGCATGAACGGTAATTACCAAGTAGGAAATGTTGAGCGTGCAGTCTAACGGAAGGTGAAGGTAGCTAGAACTACTCATTGGCTAATTGGGACGAGCTTCGGTTCGGTCATCCACCGGGACAGGAGTAGGTACTAGCTGACTACACATATCTTTATCGTTGATGTCTACCTATACATTATTTAAATATGTGTAGTTTTTTGGTAGTGGTTTAAAATTTAATCATCTTATAAGGAATTTGCGAAAAGTCTCTCTTTACTCTAATATCATTCGTCAAAGTCAAATTTTGGTGGGATTTTGACAAACTCAACGTAATGTATATTAATCATCAAAATGCCTTTAATAAAACTCAAAATTGTAAATGTATATATAAATTTGGTCATGGTCAACATTTAGTATTGTATGTACATATATACCATATATCAAACCATATGATATACGTAAACATTCCGATTAAAACGTATCTGGTTTTGCTGTAGTATACAAATATTTTTCTTATGAACTGTTAAATATGATTTTTTGTTTTTTTGTGTTTTTTTTTGTTTATATACGTGTACTTGTATTCAATCTTGTATTCCAAGTAATTTGTGTTCAAAGAACAAATTTTATGTTATTGACACATGAATTTGAAAAAGTCTGATGAAATTCCAATATTATTAAACTAGTGATTTGAAAACCTGTTTTAAATTTTTGTGTTATAGAAGACATTTTAAAAGTTGAATTTTCATAAATTCAAGATATTTTAGTGAATTTCTTTAGTTAAAAAAAAAAATACAGAATTTAATATAAAATATTAAAGTTGGATTTGATGATTCGATAAGGATATCTCCAAATCGATTCTTTAAATAGAACCAATTCCATCGTACATGGATGAAACTTGCCATGCGACAAGAAAATTTGCGGATCTGAAGAAGTTCATGGATGAAACTTCTGAGAGTCATCTTGACAATATCTACATAAAAAAAAAAGTCAACAATGAAACATTCTAATGAAATTCCCTTTTAGTTTTGTATACCTATTATTCGTTTGTGAAATTTCTATGACAGTGACAGACAAAGTCCTCTATCATGTAGACGACTATATATAAGCAATTCTCACGGAACACAAAAAGAAGAAGTAGCTACTCATTCACAAATTTAAATCAATATAGATCAAACCCCTTGATCCTAGACATGTTCAAGGTTGCAAGAGCGTCACAATATTTGGCGATCACCGGTGGTGGTATCGAAGATATCAAGCTCTCCAAGAAATCATGGGTACTTCCATGGCAAAGGTGCACCGTCTTCGACGTTTCTCCGGTGAACTACACTTTCAAAGTCCAGGCCATGAGCGCTGAGAAGCTCCCTTTCGTTCTTCCTGCCGTTTTTACGATTGGTCCTCGTGTTGATGACACTCAAGCGCTTATTTTGTACGCTAGACTGATTTCGCCACACGACAAACAGTCAAATCATGTCAATGAGCTTGTTGAAGGTGTTATCGAGGGTGAGACTCGTGTTCTCGCTGCTTCCATGACCATGGAAGAGATCTTCAAAGGTAATCATTTATATTATTTTAACCGGGGTGGTAACAAAACCATTAGGCTATATGTTCATTATATTGAACACTTTGTGCTGTCTACACATATTTTCTGAAAGGTTTGGTTATAAAGGAGTTTTTGCTTTTATGATTTTAAAGGGGCAAAGGAGTTTAAGAAGGAGGTGTTTGATAAGGTTCAACTAGAATTAGACCAGTTTGGTCTTGTAATCTACAATGCTAATGTCAAACAGCTCGTTGATGTGCCTGGGCATGAATACTTCTCTTACTTGGGTCAGAAAACACAAATGGAAGCAGCAAATCAGGCGAGGATCGATGTGTCTGAAGCCAAGATGAAGGGAGAGATCGGTTCCAAAGAAAGGACAGGGCTTACGATTCAGAACGCCGCGAAAATTGATGCGGAGTCAAAGATCATATCGATGCAGAGGCAAGGAGAAGGGACGAAGGCGGAGATCAAAGTGAAGACTGAGGTTAAAGTGTTTGAGAATCAGAAGGAAGCTGATGTAGCTAAGGCCAATGCTGAGCTAGCGATGAAGAAAGCTGCTTGGACCAAGGATGCTCAGGTGGCTGAGGTTGAAGCCAGCAAGGCAGTAGCTTTGAGAGAAGCTGAACTTCAGACTCAAGTCGAGAAAATGAATGCTTTGACTCGCACCGAGAAGCTTAAGGCCGAGTTCCTTAGCAAAGCCAGTGTTGAGTATGAAACCAAGGTTCAAGAAGCAAATTGGGAATTATACAATAAGCAGAAGCAAGCAGAGGCGGTTCTTTACGAGAAGCAAAAGCAAGCTGAGGCGCAGAAGGCACAAGCAGACGCAACGTTCTACTCAAAGCAGAGAGAAGCAGAGGGACTTGTTGCCTTAGCCAGTGCTCAAGGGACTTATCTCAAAACCCTCTTAGACGCTGTTCAGAATGACTATTCTTGTCTTAGAGACTTCTTGATGATTAACAATGGCACTTATCAGGAGATAGCTAAGACTAACGCGCTTGCAGTCAGAGACTTGCAGCCCAAGATTAGCGTTTGGAACCATGGTGGAGAACAGGGGATTGGTGGTGCTGGTGGGAGTGGGAATGCTATGAAGGATATAGCTGGACTTTACAAGATGTTGCCTCCAGTTCTTGATACGGTTTATGATCAGACTGGGATGCAGCCACCGGCTTGGATGGGTACTCTGAGCAAGTGACGCCACCTCAACAGCTAAGAGGTTGATGTCATGCACTCATGGTTTGGTCGTTTACTTGTTATTAAAGATTAAAGATACACCAAGAAAATGTATATTTTGTTTTAATGCTGTTTGAAGACTTGGCTTATTCTTAAGTGTTTAATATTGTATATATTAAAATGAAATAAATATGTGAGGCAAATATAAGAGAATATTCAACACTTTTTGTTTGAAGATTCGAAGTCAACCACACAAAAAAAAAAGGAAATCCAGAAAACTGAAACTGTGTGTTTGACAAAAAGAAATAGTGAAAACCAAATATTGCATAAATTTGTACATGGGTTAAAACATAACATTTTAGGAATTTGCAGAAATGTTTTGTAGTACATTTATATATGTTCATACTGATTGGTGCTTGGCTAATGTATGTTGTTGATATCAACTTGTTGAAGTATAACGTTATTGTAATTTACTCTTTGGGATGCTCGAGGACATCAAAGTCTAGTAGAGATCAGATAGAATTAGAGAGGTAAAAATGCCAGACAAGGGCTTCTTTGAAAAGCTATATATTTTACATACCTAACCATAATAAACAAGAACAAACTAGAGAGCAGAACACAGAGAACGACAACGTGTTTTGAAGAGAAATGGACAACTCACTGATACATATAGATTAGACATCTATATCATATAAACTGTTTCTCGCTCTCGCTCTCTCTCTCTCTCTCTCTCTCTATGATCCCCAGTTTGGAATGTTGGCCGTGGCTTCATTAATCATGCTTACTAGTGTTACCTGCCAATACATTAATGAAGAAAACTGAGCTCTGTTTGTAACCATATGTAGGATTTTACAAGTGTAATCATGGACCGGAGTGGTCAGTCTGGCCATAGAGCCCACAGACTGGCCAAGCCGGCTTGCGGGCAGGCCTGTTTTGCATTTGAGAAAATCAGGAGATGAAAGCAGGACATGTATACATACCACACTTGGTGAAACACCAGGTGGAGGCATGGTAAGGTTCCTTGGTGGTGGTGAGCGATCATACGATCTTTTGTCAAATCTCCATTCCCCAATTTTCCCATGGGTTAGTTTACCCTGAAATCACCACAATCACTCTCTTAACAATTTCAAATCTACCTTGTAATGGTCACTAATTTCCCACAGCTATATATAAATTAAGTTCAGATCTTGGCAGTTAGCAATGATATGCTAATCTCAATAATCAAGTCCTCAAGTTTGTAATCATCTTTTCCTAATGTTCATTGATCATAATCAGAATTTGAAAGTTTACCTTCATATCGAAGTCACATCCATAAGTGTAATGTATGATGTACTTGTCACCAACCTCTGTATCCCATGGAGGCTGGTACATACCACAAACACAATTAAACCAAAGTCCATCATCTCTTTAGTTAATGCATCAGCAAAAATCTTATCCATGTAACAAGAAAAAACATAAGGTCCAGGATATAACTATTCCACTCCAATAACTATCCATGTAATAAAGGAAATTCAACAAAGTTCAAAGAAGTTTTTTCACCCTGGGTCACACACAGACGCACTCTAGATTAACAATTTCTTGGAATACTGCAACTAATTATCCATTTTGTATCATACTAGCTCATGCAAATAGGCATGGTTCCTCCATTCATAACCGCCACACAAATATAAACATAGAAAGTTAAGAGAAAGCCAAAATGTGTGTATAGGGTTACCTGAATCATGAAGTCTTTGTGTAGAGTATTGCTAACACCATGCAAAGCAGATGAAACAGCATAAGCATACCTATACTTCCAGAAAAAAAGATAACAGAAAATTTCTCGTCAAGTCTACTCAAGTGACAATCTAAACAACACTTTTGCTCAAAAAGGGAAAAACTAATCCTATCAAAAAAGATGTTTACATTTCAAGAACCCATCCAAAAGCCTTATCTGCTTCAGGATCTTTCTTCATAGCCAAAGAAACATTCATCCAAGTTGGAGCAATCCTCTTTAAAGCATCCTAGAAAACCACAAAAAAAAAAAATTTAAAATCTTTTAGACAGACTCATTTCCCTTTAAAAAACCCTGATCCCAAACTGTTCTTTCTAATTCTATGCAACAAAGAACAGACCTTTCCAACAATGACAGGAGAGTTTCCTATTGGGTCGATGTTAGTCACAGGTCCTCTCTCTTCTGAATAATACTTCCTCAACACCTTCTCATACTTTTTCGGCTCAATGTAAAAAAAAGGGAACGCAGCTCCAACAAGCTCATCTTTAGCTAAATTTGGTATAGGTTTAACAATGATATGATCAGGCTCTGACATGAGAATATAACTGCACACACAATCAAAAACAACATATCAGCACAAGAATCACAATATCTGTGAAACATGAAAAAAGTTCAAAAGCATCTCTCAACTCTTCTTTAATATCTGCTTGTTGAAGCCATTGTACAAATGCCCCGGGCCTGTTCAACACTACATAGCCCTGCCAAAAATTCAAAACTTTAACTCAAAATCAAACTCAAATTGTATTCACAAATCAAACAAAATCAAAACTTTTTAAGGTTTACCTGATCCATGCCAGCAGGTAAAGGCTGAGCAACAAAAGTAGGAATCTCATCCATATACTGATCCGGTTTACCGGAATGCAAGATCCGGGTAAACCCACCCATTTCAGAACCGGGTCCAGCGGAAGCCTTAACCTTTTTGAACCAGTAGTACATAACTCTACATTGCCAAGTGTTGTAGACTGAATCAGACGCCGTCACTGCCGTGTGGAAAAGCCTCGTCTTTTTGGCATCGGTGCGGATTCTGAATCCGCCGCCGCGAGGCAATTCGATGACCGGGTCAATGGAGTCATCGGAGGAAGAAGATCGGCCGGGGAAACCTTGTTTGAGAGGAGCATTAGCGGAGATGATGATGTTGTAAGTGATTAGAGCAACGGAGAGGGTTATGAGAAGTGGGTAGAACAGAGTTCCACCACAACCCATTGAGAGTTTGAGAGATTGAGATTTGGATTGAGTTCAAAGTCTTCGTCTTTCGTCTTCTTCTGTATTATATTCTCTAAGTTGCCAGTTGGTGGAATGGTGAAGAAGATACCAAAGATGATGATATATTTATAAACTTTTATTGCCTCTTTTAACACTTTGTGTTTAAAAAATGAAAAAAAAAATCAAGCATACATACATCATTTAAATTGATTACTTTGAGAACCATACTACATACGTTCGGAAGTTTTAACTCACTTGTAAAATGGTAACAACACTTTTGGTTATATAAGGTTCAAGTTTGTTTATAAGATCTTTCAATNAAAAAAAAAAAAAAAAAAAAAAACAATATGAACAGGATATGTAGTCAATTGTTTTGTATTAGTGTGTTATCGTTGTGGACCTAGGTAAGTTAGAGTGGTTCGTGCTTTGTATGTAGTGTTACCGTTGTAGTGTACTAGTGAAAATAACTTCTTCAATAGATAGATTATAGAGTTTAGTTAGTCTGATTATAGTGGAACTAGAACTAGATTTTTTAGTTACTTTTTTCACTAGGGATTTGAGAAAGGAAAAAAAGATTTGAGAACATGTGTGAAGAAGATACATTTATGAGATATCGGTCTCAGATTGATGCCGTTTTGCTACATTAGCATGTCTTAGTTTCCCAAGCAATTTTTGATTATAAATGGAAAAGGTCGCCGAAGGAGAGATTTCATTCATTTATTAACATGTTGTAATAAACTAAAAATACTCAATAGTCAAAACAAGTTTGGTGTCCACTGAAAAAGTTGACCACAGCGATCACATTTTGTTGTAAACGTTAATAAGTAAAAGAGTGAGTTCCATTTAAGAAATCTAATCGACCCTAGACTAGAAGTCTCTATTATTTGGCTAGTAAACCTCACTTCTTAGCCTCTCCCCTCCTCTATAACTCGGTACTAAGTCTAAATATATGCACTTATGTTTATAACTGAGTACAAAAAGTCTGAAAAATTGTAGGGACTGAGGGGGAATATAACATAATTTGAAAGAAAGAAAAAAATGGAGATGTTTTTGGTAAACACCACCAATACCATTATAACGAACAATCAAAAGCTCAGAATAAAATTACCACTTAAGTACCAAAAATAAAACTATAATTCTCCAAAAAGTGTGTTTTCCACCCTTTGCTTTTGCGCCAGTAATCTCTCACTCTCTCTGCATCAAACATCATCACATTTTAAAGTTAACACAAACCAAATGAATCTCTTTAGTGACTGACTACTCAGATTGATTTTTCATATTTACCCTCTGCCGTTTCGACTCTGGAGGTGACGGTGCTCCACGTCTCCGACTTGAATCCCCTCGCTCTGCACCTTCCTCCTCCTGCACCTCGAATTTATCCACAACCAACACTCATTTACACATTTGTGTATTCTCACCAGTTACCATTTTTCAGATTTTATTCACACCAGTATTTGATAAGGTCAACAGTTTACTCCTACCCGATACTCATCATCTGTATTATTCTATTCTATACATAATACAAAGCTCTAAGATAATATAATCTATATCACTATAACATGTTCCCCACAAGTCATTGATATGTTGCATAAGGCCTTTAAGGAAATCACGACATATGTAAGGTGAAAACAAGGGTGGGGATAATGAAGTACCTCTCTTGAAGAGGCTTGTCTACTGTTATTGCTGCCTCTGCCTGTAACAGCTTCACCTGAGCTTGAGGAGGCTACATTTTGAGATATAAAGGGCATGATCTGCTGAAGAACACTTGATATGAAATTCCCTTCATCCGTCGTAGTTAGCGGCTCTGCTTGTGCATTTGCAACAGCTTCGCTTGGTTCTGTGGCCGCTGTGGACGAGGGATTTGCTGCAACCTGAGACTCCGAGCTACCGGCTTGGTGTTCTCGACGAGATGAGGGCCTCAAAAACTGATTGATTCTGTCTCTTAATTCAGCCAAACGCCGACCGCCAGGAGGAGAACCGCTACCACCTACATGTTTAAGAGAAGTAAAGATATAGCCTGCCTTTATTTTATAGGTAACACAACATCTACCTGGTCTAAGAAGATCGAAAAGCCAAAACAGCAAAGGGAAACATCAAATCAAACATAACATAAGACAACCCAGTAAAGATAAGAGGCAACCAACGAAAAGTTTCATCTTATCAACAATCCAACAAACAATCAGTAAAATAGTGTTGTTAGAAAGTGAAAATCATGTTAAAACTAACCTTCTCTTCCTGGAGTACCGGCGCTCTGTGGCTGCCTAGAAGATTCAGTAACAGACTGATGTACACCATCCAATCCAGTAAAGCTACGCTCACCTAACGACACCTGCTGATATCGAGCAACAACAGGTATAACCAAGGCCACAGGATTTCGAGGTTCAGATGGACCCCTCGTTGAGGGGGCAGAATCAGTAGTGCTGCTGGGTGCAGGAGGAACTGACTGCCCAGGGGTTTGTTGTGTAGTACTTTCTTCTCTCTGGTTGGTCCCACTAGTGGGCACCCAAGATCCTAGTATAACATATCACCAAGATGAAAGCAGATATAAGATTTTTTAAAAAGGAACTTAGTCTGAAGATTTTCAATATAGCAGGAAACAACAGTTTATACTTAGAAATGAAGTCTATGAATAGCACCTGTACGTATTCTTATTTCAATATTTCTTGGGGTAGAGGCAAGTGATTGTCCAGCAAAAGGGTTAGAATGTGCGCTTCCTGCTTGTAAGCCTCCAATACTCGTCCCCTGCCGAGTGGACTACAAAAATTTAAGGTAGACACAAAGGTAAGGGTGAGCAGGACAAGTGGACACACTGGTAATGATGAAAGAAACAGAGAGACAGACCGTCAAGGGATTTCGCCTTGTAGGGGATATGAAAACCGCAGGCCCAGCATTAACAACAGCATCATCCTGACATTTAACATAACAAGTGTCATCATATGCAGACTAATGCATCATTAAAAAAAATTGTAGGATTTGGATCCACTATATGTAGCAAGAGGATACGCACAGGTGTTTGTCCCAAACGAAGCATCATGGTGGCACGGCCAAGCTCCAGGAGTGAAATGCCTAAATTCTCCAAGAGGGATCCTGAATCATTCATGTTTGACTGGCACAACCTTCGAGTTGACGGATCGGTCACATTTACATGATCCACAAGCTGCGTCGAAAGATTCTGCAAAAGGGAGTTATGAAACAGTTATTCTTGGTTCCCTGGATTTGAATTACTAATGCCAACTCTAGTCAGTCTGTTAAAAGATAACAAAAACACTGCAATGTTAACTACTTTTATTAACTTTAATATTAATCACATTGCAACATTCACGAAGAAGAAACAGTGGTGCCCAGGGCACTAAAAGTCGGAAACAATAAGTTTAAAGCGCTTGCAGGTTTTTGTTAAAAGTTTATCTAAGTCCACTAAATTGATGTAATAAATTCCGCTATGGTTAAGACTGTCAAAATAAGCAAAGATATAAGACAAAAGTGGCTTTCTAAAAAAGAAACATGAGATAAAAGTAAAAGAACATACAGATAAGCAATCTGCTACTTCACCGATCAACAATTGCCTGGTCGATTGCAGCACTTCTGCCAAATGAGATGGTCTTGGAATCCGACTCTCTCCAGTAGTAGAAGCAGAGTCTTGCACATTGCCCATTGAATTTTCAGAATCTTGCAAGTTATTAGCATTGCTACCTGCAAAAATCACAGTACCACTATCAGACTCTCGAGACTTGTTTTCGACACAGAACCAAACATTTAAAATTTAGTCTTAACCATTAGCAGCAAATTCGTGTCTCAGATGATTCAGATATTCAGATAAGGTTGTCAACGAATCTGGAATCGCCTGCAGTGGAAAAGTCTAGCATTCTCATCAACAAAAACATGATGCAAAAATTAAGTAACCAAGTAATCCATGAAAACAAGGAAGCTTACTGGTACTTGTGACGATGTCAAGGGAGTAGACGTCTGGTCTGCAGCATTTGGTGCGGCAGATCGCCCTCCAGAAGAATCTCTTGTAGAGCTAGGACCAGAACTCCGTGACAACCTCTCATGAAGAGGACCCTGAAAAATAAAAGGAATTCTCTTACATCCAAAATCGATTTATAGAAATAGCAGCAAATTTAAGGCAATTACCATAGAATCAATCCCTTCGATACCACCTTCTGGATTAGAGATCCCAAGTGAACCCAGAACAGCTGAAACTATCTGCCAGACATAAAACATAACTCATAAAAAAAGATCACATCTAATCCAACACACAAAAATAGAAACAGATCAAACAGATAAAAGAGGGTATACCTGACCAAGGTCTGAATAGACTCCTCCATCTGCTTGCTCAGCAATATTGAACGATCCTACTACAACCCGTGATCGTTGTTGACTGCCCTGGCTGTCACCAGCACTCAAAGCAGGATCAGCCGCTGGAAAAACAAGTTCTCTACTTAGCACGTTAAAATAGATACTCACAAAAAGCATTGGCAAATGCTAAAATATCATGAGAGAAACTCAAAGATGTTTAGGAACAGTTTTGGGGACCAGAAGTTTGTAAGGGAACTTGATACTACCTGCATTACTAGTTGAACTCTCTGACAATGGTGGGACAGGTTGTCTGACAACCAAATGCAGAGTGTGGCCATCTTCAACATCTAAGATGGACCCATTAAAGAATTTTACCGGTAAAAGAAAAAAGAATTACTAGCTATCATACGACACTGAAACTGTAAACAGGAAGCCAGGACCAAGGTTTTGACAACTACATCAGGAAACTAGGGTACACAACTGAAAGGAAATCTCTAAGAAAGAACCAAGGCACTATGGTGGAAAGAACAAAAGGATACGATAGGCTGATAGGAGTTGATCATCCTTCATAACTTTGCCACGACATATCAAGCGTTGTTGTTCCGTAACGACACCAGTAATGGAAGCAACTTGCTCCTTCAATGCAGGAACAGGGACCTGGGATAAGACAAGAAAACAGAATGCAAATATAAGAAAAGGCTATATGGGACACGGATAAACAAGTGAGAACTGAAATAAGGCATTAGCTCTCCACGATCTTAGTCAAAGCATAGATATTAGTAATTAGAAACTTCATTATGCAACAAATGCATGCGATGTAAGACAGACTTTACAGCTTGTAGTCTCAGTTCATGGAAATAAATATTATAAGCAAACAAGAAGAATTCATGATTGAGATAATGAAACATCAAAGAAATTTCTATTATAGTATTCATCTTACACATTTATCAACACGTAAGGTGTAAGTTTGAGAATCCAATGTCTTTATCTTAATCTCAACCATAGCACCGGCGCATTGAGATGCCTCAACCATAATTTCATCTTTGCCATTGTGTCCCATCTTTTAAAACGCCTTTGAACACCTGGAAACAAGAGTAGAAAAAAAAAGAGAGCATCAGCTTTACATTTAGTTATCTCAGCTGCATGCAACAACAAAAAAAACATTTGATCAAATTAGTGTTAAGCAATAACTCATCAAACATTGAGACAAAACTCAACACTGTTTTAATAAAACTCGTTCAAATCATGTAGAAATCTTAAATCATATAGCTTTGCCAAGAACCAAATTCGTCAAGCTGGACACTTTTTATATCAAATTCAAGAGAAAAAATCAAACCTTTAATCACTCCAACACATCAAAACGAAGAAGGAAACAGGTTAAAAGATGTGATCATCAGCAAACTCAACCACAACCACGAAAACAGCTAAAAAAAAAACCTAAAAAAGCAATAAATCTATCTGAATCGCTAGTTAACAACGAAATTGAATCAAGCACCAGCGGAGCTCTAAGCGTTTCGATGACGAAAAACAAGAAGAAATCGATCTAGAACCCTAGAAAACAAAAAAGTACCAAAAAAGCAACAAAGAGAGGAAGCGAAACCTAGAAAAATTGATGCGGAGGTAGAAGAGAATCGAAACGAGCTGAGGAAGAAGGAACGATTCTTTAACCCTAAAGAGAGGTCCTTTCGCGGCTCCGAGAGACGATTCCGCGGCGAAGGACAGTGAGAGCCTCAAGAGGAAGGGAGAAAAAAAAAAAAAAAAACGATTTTATTTTGTCAAATTTGCTTTTCTTCTGCTTTAATAATATCTCACATGAATAATTTTTTGCTGATTTTTTTTCTTTTATTTTTTGGGGTAAATAAATTAGTTTTGTTGGATTATGATATAATAACAGTTTTGTTTTTAGTAAAGTGGATTATTAATTTATGGAATATTTATTTTTCATATAAATCAAGTTTTTACTATTAAAAAAAAAGAGTGAATCTTGAGAACATTGTTGACTTGTGAGTGATTGATGATTTTTTTTTCAAGAAGCATGAGTTGTAAATGTAGATATTTATATGAAAATGGTTTGAGGAAAAAAAAAAGTAAATTGTTTAGAGGTTTGAAGTAAAGTATCCTTTGATTCTTGGGACATTAGTAAAGAGGGTATTAATTTATTCAAATTTGGTAAATTTTTGAATTTTCATATAATTCAAGTTTTAAATAAAATTCTATTTTTTAAAAACATGATTTTTGGAATGTTATTATAACTGATGAATATATTTTCTGCCAAAGAAAATAATTTTAGAAAGAAAAAAATTGAATAGATTTAAGGAAAAATATTTTAGCATATTTCTTATGTCAATATAATTTAGTATGTTGACCAAAAAAACAAACTACAATAGAACCTCTATAATTTAATACTCTTTAAATTAATATTTTATAAATTAATAAAATTTTCCGGTCCCGAGTTGGGCCCGTATAAAAAAATGACACATTTCGATAAAATAATAAGATAATAATTTTTTTGAAATCCTATATAAAAATATGGTCTCATCAATATCATAAATTAATAATCAAATAAACTAAAATATATAAATATGTATATGTATATGTATATGTATATGTATATGTATATATCTAAGAAAATCTGGTAAAATATGATTCTAATGTTGTTTGTATATTCTTGAATTTGCATTTTTGTGGAACTCATCTCTAATTTTTTTCCATTGTTGTCTTTTCAAATCGCATCCAAAAATTGTAGAGAACCTAGATGTGATAATTGCTTCTTTACATGTAATTGGTTCTAAAGTTACTGAAATATATTCTCCGACTTCATTATTACAATGAAGGATAATAATAGCAATTTTTTCTAAACTCTAAACTTCTAACTTCTATCATTTTTATCTATTACATTCATCATATTATGATAGCCAAGATTATAAATTAAGAAAATTCTTTTACAATGTGCTTGATAACAAAAGTATCTTATTTTGCAATAGAAAATTATTAAAATTAAAAAATCTCTTCATAAATTAATAATATTTTAATTAATCGATGAATTACTAATATATTAATTAATCGATAAATTACTAATATATTAATTTATCGATAAATTAATAAAATTTCATGGTCTCGATATTGTTAATTTCATGGTTCTACTGTAGTATAGGTTTGTCCTTTACCTTGATGTCGACATATAGGCTGTGAATGGAAGCATGTATTAGCGGAATTGACAACAAAATTATGAATAACGCACATATGTTACCATTCACCACTACTATTATATATTTGTGGTTTTGCATTAAAAAATAAAAAGAAAGATGGTGCGTTTTTTTATGAGAAATTGCACTTGGACCGCTATCAAAGTTCACACAAGTTATTACCCAGCGGTACAGATGAAATACGCACTAGATAATATGTTTATTATTTTTTTTATTAAAAATAGTATATAACTGTTATTATTTCTCCCACATATATATATATATTTTGTCAAGGTCTCAAAGCTATATATTCTTCATTTTCCTCTTATATCATTGTTATATAATAATAAAATAATACTGTCATTATTATTATGGAATAAATATGGAAGAAATGTAATATTTTGGTATATTTAAATTGTTAAAACATGTTGTAAAAAAATGTTCTTAATTTAATAACTTTTTTCAAAGATTTCTTTTAATGAACACAAATTTACATGATTAATTTAAATATTTTTCAATTTTTAAAGTTTATAAATAATAGATGAAATTACTATTTTATTAACAATGAAGAAAACAATTCAGTTTATGATATATTTGTTTATAATCTTTATTTATAAAATGTATTTATTATATATAATTATCAGTTATTAATTAAATAATATGAAATCCGCACATCAAATAATTTTTTACCAATAAAACATTATTTTGTACCGCCTATTTTGCATTAATCGCATTTGTCCCGCAAATACTTTTGTCCCGCACGTACCGCAGTTGAACCGTACCGCACTATCAAATCATTTGTCTCGCACAACCAAATCCGTTGTTACCATTCAGAGCCATAATATGCGTTTGCAATTCCACATACTCTCCACATACATATATCGTCGACCTTACAATTTACAAACATGAGCTGCAAATGTGATGCGCACATGTCTATAAATTTGAACTTAAGTTAATTAGGGATGTAGACATATATTTTTCTTTCCACCGCAAACCAAATAACAAGAATTTACAAAATACATATAACCACTCGGATACAATAATTTAAACAAACCAAACCAAAACTGTATACAATTTTGGTGAACAAGTGGAAATCTTGGATTCTAAACTGAAGTTATACAAGCAACAATTTGTTAAGTTCTATCTTCATATATTCGTAAAATTATGAGATTTCTAAATATTTTTCGCATCAGTCTAAATTAAACGAAAAATCTGTATTATTATTTGAAATAGTTTTGAAACATGGCTTTTTAAACACCGTGCACATCGCCGGTTAGTGACTATGGTTTCCCTTTCTATAAACCTCGCCACCAGATTATTAAATCTGTATTTTCTTTCTCCATAATCAATCTCAACTTATTGTTTATAGCTGTCATCTTCTAGATGAAATCGTCTAAGGTTGTCGATCATACTCATCATTATCTCTTTCACCAATTCATCACATCTTTGTAGACATAATATTCTCAGATCCTAGATTTGTGATCGAGGCACCAGTTGCGAGGAAATATTGCTACGAGCCTCAAATTGATCGGTCTGCTACAATTTCTTGCAACATTTCACATGGAAGCGTACAAGAATAATAAAAAATCTAGTAGTAAATTACCAAAGTAACATCGTGACGGGATGTTCCCATCACGGACATGAAAGATACTTGAGTGAAACCATCAAAGAACTGATCAACATCAAGATAGAAATTCATCATTTTAGTGAAGAAAATGCAAAGAAATTGGCTTCACTATAATGGACATCATAAGACGGTTGTTGATAGTCCCCATGATGTTTGCGGCAAAATTTTCTTCTTAATGGTGATGATGTTCGCAACGAGTTATGTTACTCTTGACTAACGATATAATCATGATTTGTTGGAGACTGTTTCATTAGTTTGAAAGTCACTATAGATTTTGGACGGACGAACTAATCATGTAATAAGTGGCAAAACCAATTCTTGTGGGCAATAAGTTGAGATCGCTGCCGAGAAACATGAACTAGCGCAACATAAGGACAGGATAGAGAAAGTTGATAATCACCCAAAATTATCACCAACGAGAGCGTCAATTTAGTTCAAAACATAAAAGGGTATATACATACAAAATTAACATAAATCCAATATATATTCACCATGCTCCCTTATGATTCATTGCTAGAAAGGTTGTATATTATAATTTCACAGCACTATAGCAATTTTTATTAAAGAGGTCGTCATTAAAAATAAATCAAAATTAAAAACGAAAAAAATCCAAAATGTTTAGAGCAACTCTAACATAAATAGAGTGAGTTTCTCGGATATATTATTTTAATATTATTTATTATTTTATAATAAATCAATTATTTGTTTTAATTTCAAATTGTTAGAAAGGTTGTATATTATAATTTCACAGCACTTAATAGCATTTTTATTAAAGAGATCGTCATTAAAAATAAATCAAAATTAAAAACAAAAAAGAATCAAAAATGTTTAGACCAACTCTAACATAAATAGTGTGAGTTTCTCAGTTATATTATTTTAATAGTATTTTATAATAAATCAATTATTTGTTTTAATTTCAAATTAAAAAGAAATAATTTGACATGTCATAACAAAGACAACTGTTAAATGCGTTTTTCAGCAGATTCTCATTTGAGAACGATTTCTAATTATCTCTTCTATTTTTCATCACTTATTATTTTTAAAATCTTCATTTACCTTCTATGAAACTGCCATTATAAATGCTCTTAGAACTGTTTATTATTTGTGAGACCCTCTCTCTTATACAAATGCCATTCTAATGTGGAGCGATGTTGGAGACACCTATGTGATTCAAGGCTCTGCCAAATCTGTAAAAGTGGGGATGAGACAATCATTCATATTTTACGGGATTGTCTCGCAATGGCGGGTGTCTGGACCCGTTTGGTACCAACTGGGAGACGGAGAAAATTCTTTTCAATGTCATTGCTGGAGCGGTTGCATAGTAACCTGGGGGACAATACTTTGTTGGGCGAGAGTATATGGTTGCAATGTCTGTTTGGTGGGATTGGAAGTGGAGATGTGGAAATGCATTTGGCGGGAATGGTAAATGTCGGGATAGAGTGCAGTTCCTAAGAGACTTGGCAAAGGAGATTTATATGGCTAATAAGCAGGTTGCGGTTTCTCAACAGAGTTGAGGGCCATGGGTGGAGAGAATGATTCGATGGTTGAAGCCTCGTAAGGGATGCATGCGGTTGAATACGGATGGGGCGTCAAGAGGGAATCCAGGATTAGCAACTGCCCCCTTTTCCGAACCAAAAAAAAAAATGTTATTCTAAATTTGGTTTAACACATTTTTCTAAAGTATCCTATGATTTATAACACTAATAAAAAGTTTACTAGGTTGTTATTATTTTTTCTGTTTCTTTATAGTTCATAAAATAATATTATATATCTATCAAGCTCCATTACACAGAAGTTTAAATCCCCTATATATTAATAGGGAAGCACAATCTTGAAAAAACTGATGTGTCGCCGCCAGAGAGCTCGAAACACATTTAGCTATTTAGCCTCATTTAGATTTATTATTTACAACTATATGCCATTGTGTTTTTGACAAAAAAAAAATGTGTTTTTCTTAAAAACTTAATCCATTAACTTTATTAATATTAATTGAGTTTAAACTTTAAATATATTTTATATATTAGAAAATGATTTATTGAAATGCATGTATAACCCACGCGGATCTCATAAATTCAAGTGGGACGGATGCAAAGACATTTTACGGCTCAAAATATTTAATCCCGTTGCGGGATGGCTTAGCAGACGGGTTTGATAGGGTAAACAATTTTATTAAAATTATCCAGTTCATGAAATTTTTTAGGTTTTTGCGCTTTTTATCTGATTTGATAATTCAATATTTTGATACAAATCTAACGATCACTAATTTGGTTCACATTCTATCCAGATCTGCCATCATGTCAATCTAAAATTTATTGTGAAACGATTACTATTTTAAATTTTCATAAAACTTGATGAATTCAAACCAGTATAAGTTTACAATATAAAAGTTATACTAAATAAATATATTTACAAATATAATATTTCAAACAAAAATTTTACTCCGTGCAACAGCACGGATTATTACCTAGTTCTATATTAATCTTATTTCTAATTGATTTTAGTTGATATTAATAGAAATAAAGTAATATTTTACTTTGCGTAAAAAAGAATAAAGTAATATTTTAAAATATTATAATATTATAATACAGTTTAAAAAAACTGGAATTTTATTTTTTTTTAAAAGATATTTTTTTCAAAAATTGAATATTTTGATAATGTGTAACTGATTTCATTTTAAATACAGAATGTCAAATGTAATTAAAATTTATATGATATTTTGATAAAATAATGTGTAAAAATTGTCATTTGTTTTTTAAAAATGTCTAATGCGAGCAAATGTATTTGATATGTTTAAAGTATAGTTAAAATTTGAATTAGCATAAACTTTTTAATAAAAATATCAATATTATATTAATGAGATAATATAGGTATAATTTAAGTAGGAGTTTCTCCAATAGAAAAGACAAAAAAAGGATATTAGAATTCTATCGGTTCCTCATAGTTAGGCTACTCAGACCTCAGAGTAAATAATTCCACCTATCTCATCATCATAGTGTGTGGCTCGGTGAAAGAAGCCTCTGAGATGATATCACTTTGGAGTTTGGAGATACAATTTTATACAACTATATAAAGAAATGTGTTTAAGATTCTAAATACATACAAACATATCCAACATGTATATATTGAAAACATATAGGTACATCTGTTTATGAACATGTCAACATTGAAGATTAATAATATTTCAATGACTTCGATCTATTTACCATTTGTTAAATTACATTCGTTGAAAGATGAATGCGATTTGCAAATGAGTCAATTTAGAAAATAAAGTAATTATCTTAAAGTACAACTA
This sequence comes from Camelina sativa, assembly GCF_000633955.1. Taxonomy (NCBI): domain Eukaryota; kingdom Viridiplantae; phylum Streptophyta; class Magnoliopsida; order Brassicales; family Brassicaceae; genus Camelina; species Camelina sativa. The sequence goes on from NC_025704.1 coordinate 16,674,788, forward strand.
GGTAACAACCTGCACATAGTGCGGTATAAAATAATTATTTATTATTTTTACTGTAATTTTTATTTACAAAATCTGTTATATTTATGGGTAATTGAAATATTTAAAATTTGATTGTGTAGTATATATCTATAAAAAAAAATTTGTATAATAATTAAAATTTAACCCATGCGAGTTATTATAATATCAATCTTATATTATTATATCATATGAACAAAGGGTTTTGAAAATTTAATTTAAAGATTTTATGAAAATATAATTAAAGGATATAACTAAGTTAGAAAGATAATATAAAAATTTAATTTTGGGTGTTAATAGTATTTTTGGAAAAATACAATGGTAAATAAATGTAGATATTTTTAAAAGCTGATGACAAATAAAGGAAAGAATGTTCTAAGCTCTGTAATACTGACACCTCAGTTTTTTTGCCAAAATGTTTCTCTATTAATATATAGGGGATAGCGAATGAGTGGCTTTTCGTGAAAATATTGGATAGGTAATAAAATAAACCTTTCAATTCTGTAAAAGCCCTATTTATCAATCAGTGTCCCAGTTGAAAATGTTGCAGAGATTTTTTTTTGTTGGTGTCACTCTTTTTATGATAAGTCATCATGTTTTTGCTAATTATATTAAGACAACATATGAAGATGAAGACTTTCATGACCTGTTGAACAACAACAACAACAACAACGAGTTTAAGTAAATGCCATGTCTTAAGCAACACAAAAAGAAACACATTGAAGAGGGTGTATCACTAGATAACTGCTTGGGCCTGAATTAGAACCAACATGGGCTTATGAGTAGAGAAATCAGATTACTAAATCTAAAGTCCAGCCTTTGCATCCCCTCACCCACTTGGCCACTTCGTTACCAGTTGTCATTGGAGGATAACAGATAGAGGATCCAACCAAAGTTAAGGCCAAACATGAAACAAGTTTGTTTTCTTTTGTAGTGTCTCCCAGTTTGTGCATGGATGGTTGGAACACTGATTTGTTAGGCTAGCTAGCTTGTCATTTTAGTTTAAACATGTAGATTGTGAGCTGGTCCTGAAGTGGGATCTTTTTTGGTGGTTATAGGATTTCAAACGTAACTAAGAAATATTATCTTATTGAATTATCTTAATTTTACATTAGACCAATTTGAACTGAAATTTTATAGTGTTTAGTAATTTATAGAATTTTCATTGTAACACAAATGGTATATCGAAAAGACAAAGAACCAACGTACAATAGTCGACCCGTTATGTTCCATCAAATGGGACAAAATAAGAAACAATCGCTCTTAGTCTTAGAAGTAACAGGTGTGAAAATGCACTTCGAACTTTTTAATTGGTCATTACAATTTACAGCTATTAAGCCATCAAAAGCCAACAGTTTACAAAACGAAATGATGAAAATGTTTTCATTTTAATAAGGTGAAAGAAAATACATAGGTTTAGGATACGACATACGACGAAATCAAACTACGATTTTTTAAAGAAAAAGGTTATATGATTAGTTTACAGATTTAACATATAGTAAGAGTAACGTTTTGATATTATTGGGGATCGAATACAAATTTCTATGAATAATTTAATGGAGAAATGATTAGACTCCCGAGACCGGAGGCTTTGGGTCTATCACTAATCAAATAATTAGGCGCACCTAATTGGCTTTATCTCTTAGCTGGAGTCTACTGTCCACTCTCTACCATATTAGTATTAATTATTATTAGTACTCTTATTTAATCAATCATATAGTATCATCGATATTTTATTTTGGACGAATAATTTTAGCTTTTATAATAAGGTTTTTATGAATCGGATACACCTTGTCCGTAATCATAATTTAAAATGCTTGATCATGTGGCGTACAAACACCTCCTAAGCTAAATGGTGATAATAATGAGGATAGTTATCACATGACGCATGTTATATCTCGACTCCATTGTCGGAATTGTTAACTCTAGTTAATTAGTTTTGATTGTCACTTAAATCACGAAAGTAAAAATGTTTAGTGATATCAGAATTTAGAGATGATACTATAATTTATCTCTCTGACCGTTAATTTTTATAACTATTTTACTATAGTTTTTGTGGCAATTTTTTTATAACTATAGTTTAATGTTCACGAAATAGATATGTAGTGATGCAAGTGGATGGATACATGTGTCTTGATTGCGTTTCATACGTGTCAAATTGTCTAATAGTTAGGCCGTTGCTTAAAAAAATGATTTGCTTGTCCCTTAACTTTACCCAACATGACACAACATTGTTGTTATGTGCTTTGTGACTACTAACTAGCTATCATTGTTTATTAGCCTAATTTATAGTTTAATTAAAGTTTGTATAGATTCGTCGGAATTAACCGTTACAATGGGTGCAGTGAACCACATATGTATGAATGCGTATATTATAATTTAATTTTCTAACATTTTTCTTAACGCCATGAAACTAATGTGGACACTTTTAGGTGTTTCGTCTTTCGTAGTAGTAGAAGGCTAGAAGCAACTTGAACGTAATGGTTTTGATATGTGGCAACTTGAGGTAGCAGCAAAATGTTTTATCATCAATTGAAAAAGGGTAGCAACAAACATATCAACATTGCCAAGTAAACATGTTTTGTTATCTAATCAAACATGCCAGCAAATTTATAATTGGAAAAAAAAAACATTAAAAACCTGAGACAAAGTGATCAAGACATATAATAACTTAGTAGTTTGTAATGTGTTAGCGTTGTCTCATATTCAAATCTGATAAAAACATGAACAGAAAATTTAAGATATTTATTTATTTGTCTATTAGTTCCTTTTTAAACATTTTTATTAATATTTAATTAATGTGTTTTTAAATTTTCTTCAAGCCTCTACAATTAAAATTGTTCATCATTTACTTATTTGTTTTTTTTGGGTCATTTTAGAACTCCTCTCTATTGTTTATAATCTGGTTACCTTTATATTTATTCTTTACTTACTAATAAGATATTTATTTTTGTTTGTCACACTATTAAAAAGATATTTCTCACTTTTTTTTTTGTTACCCTACTAGAAAAGATATTTCTTTTTTTCTTTGATAAAACTACTAGAAACTAGAAAGATATTTGTTGTGGTGCTTTGTCTCCAATCGTCGTCAAACAGTCGATATACAAAAATTTATTGATCGATGACAAATCTTACATCAAATTAATATTATAATGAAGTCTTAAAGCGAATGACTTGACTCCGTGGCCTAGAAGACTTGCTTTTAAAGACGAGTAGTCGTCAGTTGGAAAATATTGAAGCAATGTAAGCTCAAACCTCTTCGTAATGTATTCTACTTTCTTATATGGTCAATAAGAAAAAATATTTGACAGGTCTACTAAAGTAATGCATCTAATACTAATTCAACTATTGGTAGGTTATAATAATGTTAATGTACTTACCACAAATTATATATTGGAATTGTTGGAACTCCATGGTTCATACATCTAAAGAGATGATGTATTCTCATTGGACTATAAAAACGTATTGCATACATAATCAAAGTGTATTCAAGTTTAATACACTAACTAATAACCTGCAAGATATCCGATCGACTGGCAATCCATTCTCGTGGGTTGGAGAGCGACACTTTCACACTATTCAATGTTGCCTTGATAGAGCTATGTGGAACTCTGCTGCTGCTTCTAGTTTTCCAAATGCAATAAATAACTTCTTGGACTTTGCTGGATCGGATCATAAGCCAATGCTTCTCGATTTAAGGGATATCACAAGACAGAAACGATGGTCATTCCAATTCGACAAACAACTAATAGATATTCCCAGTTTTCAAGAAATGGTTATGATTGGTTGGCAAGCAGGCTCCGACTCTCTTGATATACCAATAAATCAACGCATTAAGGCTTGCAGACAAGCAATGGCGAGTTTAAAACGAACAAATCAAGTAAACTCAGAAAAGAGGATAACAACAATACAACAGAGACTTAACTATGCAATGGAGAGTCTAATTCCAGCTATACGCAATACTATCCCCGATCTTCAAGATGCCCTTACTAAAGCTTACCTAGATGAGGAAACACATTGGAAACAACTAAGTCGAAATCAATGGATGACTTCAGGTGATCGAAACACAGGTTTTTTCCATGCTTGTGCAAAAATGAGATTTGCTAAGAATTGGATCAGGTCAATTAATGATGAACACGGGATTGTCCATCAAGGAAATAAAGAGATTGGAGAACATGCCGAACTTTATTTCACAAATGTTTACTCTACTTCTGGTCATCATGTATCTCCATCGGTATTTGCAGACTTTAAACCACGAGTATCAGATGAAGCCAATGAGATGTTAACTAAAGCGTTTACCAATGACGAAATATATCAAGCTGTCTGTTCGATTGGTGATGACAAAGCTCCTGGTCCAGATGGATTAACAGCAAGGTTCTACAAGAGCTGTTGGACCATTGTGGGTCCCCAAGTGATTCGAGAAGTTAAAGACTTTTTTGAAACATCTCATATGAAGCCTAGCATAAATCATACAAACATATGTATGATCCCAAAGATCGACAATCCACAAACACTACAAGATTATCGACCAATTGCACTTTGCAATGTTCTATATAAAATAGTGTCAAAGTGTCTAGTCCAACGTCTAAAACCACATCTAGATAGTATTGTCTCAGACTCACAGGCAGCTTTTATCCCAGGACGAATTATTCAAGACAATGTCATGATTGCACATGAGGTCATGCACTCCTTAAAAGTTCGTAAAAGAGTTTCTCAAACTGATCTTGAGTAAAGTCAATAACCCAAAGCACACTCAACCACGATCTAGTGGTGTCGTCGTAGCACTTCAGGGTCGATTCCACAGAGACCAAACGATACACTATGAAATTATAGAGACCGAGTATAGCTAAAGCAAAGAAGAAGTTTGTTTTGCAAGTAACAGAATTAAAACAGAAAATAATGAGAGTTTGTAAATTTAAGAGAAAGTATTGGGCGCAGGGAATCAATCAAGGGTTATGATCACGAAATTGGGTGATGGATTGGGATAGCTTTAGGAACCGCTCTTGAACTCAAATCTCAAATATAAAACTAACCTACTGTCGCAGCATTAGTTTTCTATGCAAGGAATTGAATGAATCCTAAACCGTCGTTTGAATCTAAACAATCCTAGCAAGCAATAAGTTCAAGTTTGATTTGTTCACAAGGTGCCCCAACTTCAACTGTCGTTGGCTGAGGATCACCTTGCTCACCTATGTTCTTTCAAGTAATTCAACAACACTTTTGATGCCTAGATGAATTAAACCTAAGATCATAAACTAGGTAGCTAATCTAGTTTAAGCAATAAAAACAACAATAGATGAAGAACACAAGAGATCAATCCCAAATCTAACAACCTAAATCAATAAATCATAAAACCCCCTTTTGAAACCCGAAACCCAACAGAGAGACTACTCAGACATCGAACAGAAACAATCACAAATCAAATATGAAGAAAACATGTTTGAATTGCAAAAAGAGATAATAGGGTTCAGAATTCTTCTCCAAAGGGTTAGAAAGGATTAGAGATCTTCTCCCAAGCTTACAAGTGCTCAAAAACGGCGTAGAGTAAAAGTTGTCTTTCTAGGGGTCGAGCCCCGTGGTTAAATAGTAAAATAAATCCCTAAAAAGTCGGTTTAAACCAGAAAAGGAAAGATTGCGTCGGGGACGGGGACTGGTCGATCCCGAAAGGATCAGTCGATCCGGAATGAATTTCTGCTCTTACTTCATCTGCCTTCTAGCTCGATCAGACTTCAACCAATTAAGCTCCAGATGCATATTTCCATCCCCAAAACGCTCAGATTCCTTCCAAAGTCACCTAGAACCTGTAAAGACTCACAAAAGACAAAAAGGACTCTAAAAGCACACTTGGACCTAAGAAAAGACTCAAAACAATCCTAAAAACTATAGTTAAAACCCTATAAAATGCAGACACATCAATTCCCCCGGACTTGAATCTTTGCTTGTCCTCAAGCAAGAACAGACAGAAACTCAAGAACAGAGAAAAGGTTTGAAAGTGGAAACTCACATTTTCTTTGGACCCTCTTCTTTGCACTCTTCATCACATCAAATCAAGAACTACTTTCTGTACTTTGCCCATGATTAGGATCAACACTCCCTACTCTAAACTCCACGGCCTTAGAGAACCTTCAGTCTCCCCATCGTTGTCTCTCTACATCAGATTAGTAAAAAGGTGCGGTCTTACCATGGGAGTATCGATCATTGAACTGTTGACTCCTTCAACCTCTTATCGCCCAAGACCTCCTCTTATGCTCCCTTTCCTCTCTCTTTTCTCACTTCCAAAGGATTGATTTCTCCCTAATTTTCTAGGGTATCATTATATTTTTTTTATCAATCCTTTACTCTTTTCTTGTGGACAGGTTTCCATGAGTTCCGAAAGATGCACGGGTTTACGCACAACCCTCGGTTCACTTCTTTTATTACCTATATCCTCCTCTTCTTATATTTTTCTTTTCTCTTTTTTTTTTTACTGAGTACTGAAGGGAAGAGAGAGGGGAAGCATACTTTGTGAGGAAATGCACGTCTTGTAAGGTTTGAAGGGAGGAGTCTTGTCCGATGAATACCAAGCCCCAAGGTAAGAAATTAAATCCGGTTAAGTCTTGTTAAAGCTAGAGACAACTTCTGGTTCAACTTAGTGTTCTCCTTGGCGAGTGTCTTTTGGGGCGTGTTGAGACTGCTCATGTTCATTCCAAGCTTCATTCCAAATTAGAGGTACAAAAGCAATCATAAGAGTGTTAGTTCAAAGCAAAAGTTTCCTAGAAATGATCATAGTTTCCCAACTTTTTTCGTTTTTTTTTTAGACACGACAAACTGACTCAAATAAAAGAAAAATCAAAAGAAACAACCAAAGAAAACGTCATTAGTAACTAGGAGATATCCCTCCCCCGGACTTACTTCACACCGTCCCGGTGTGAAAGCAATTCTAAGAGAAAGAAACCTCCGACAAGAAAAGCAAAAGATAAAAAAAAGAAAAAAATCCTAGAAAAGAAAACAGAGTAACCCGGAAAGAGGTAGCTACTGGTCATACTACTGAGATGGTGAGGACGTCGCGGAATGGTCAGACCCAAGTGGTTCAGTAGCTGCATCCTCCTCATCTTCGGTATCATTGTGAGCTGCAGGGGGTGGTGCGAAACAGGATGGTGCGAGGCTTTGGAGCCAAGTAGCCAATCGAGTGAGCAACATGTTGTTCTTCCGCTGAGTGTCGTAGACCCATCTCTCAAACTCGGTGCGAGCTGGCTCCTTAGGTGATGCAGCAGTAAACTGGCTCACATCAAACGGAGGAAACGGTGGAAGCGGATGAGACGGCTGCGCAGAGGTAGATGCGCTGGCGGGTTGTGGGCGGCTACGGGAACGGAGGGCTGCAGGCTCACGCTCCTCTCCCAAAAGAACATCGTCAATATCAGCAAGGATTTCAACAGGAGGATCAAAATCGATGTTCTGAGCCTTGCGGAGTGAAGTATGAAAGGGCATAGGGATCAGCATGTAACGAAGTTGACCAGTCTTGGTCTGTTAGCGGTAACAGAAGTTATGACGCACCAAAATTTCACTAGTAAACATGTACTTGAGGTCAAGCAACTTCCGCTGTGACACCTTAGCGTGCGGTGGTAAAACAACACCGCAATACTCAATGATAGGGGTCACCAAACTGCCGATGAGAACTCTCTTGTTCTTAGCATGAGCCATGCTCCTCCGAACCTGCTCAAACTCCTTAGATAGCAGGAAGCCAAAGTTGACATCATGAGTCTGCTGGTACAAAGGGGAATCCGGAGCGTGAAGGAACCTGCGAAGACCATGGAAAAACATCCACAACTCAGGTAGCTGCAATGTGCTAGTCTCAGCCCTAGCATAAATTGTGTTACTCAGGAACTTCGCCGTGATTCGGAGGACGGGGTTGCGGATGCGAGACTGTCTTGCGCTTCGAGAAGCATATTGCCCAGCAGCAATAAGCTTCCAAATTTCTGTCCTACTGTCAAGCTTCTCCATCGTGCATAATGTGTTTCTGGGGAAACCGAAGATGTCACATAGATCAAACATGGAGATGACATAGTGTTGCCTGAGGAGGAAGAAGCTGATCGAACACTGCTCGGCCATCATATCAGAACCACCCGGCGAATCGACTTGCACAGTGGCGAGGAATTCTCGTGCGAGCCGATCATGCAAGTCCCATGCTTGCTCAGCAAAAGTACCAAAGCCCATATTTTTCACCAACTCGTCAAAATCAGACAGCATACCCATCTTCTCAAAGAGCTCCCGATCGACAAAACGAGTTGGTTCCATCTTGCATTGTCCAAGTAGCTTCAGACCCTTAGTATCCTCATCGCTCCAAACTCTCGTCGGCGGTTCTGCGGAAGGAGTGGCAGTCTCCTTACCGCTACGGCTTCGTTTAGGCATTGTCGTGTGTGAATGATTGAGACAAAAAGTGGGTTGGGTAAATGATGAAAAATCAAGTTGAAGAAACCCAAAATTCGAATCAAACAAGAGAGGATTTGAGAGGAGAGGGAAATCGAGTTTGTGGACGGCGAGGGAAGAAGGAAGAAGAAAAGAAATTAGGTTTTATGGGGTGTGAACACGAAGCCGGTTTAACCCGGTTCAATTTAAGTTTATAAACCCGAAAACCAATTTTTCTTCCTTCCTTCTTTTGCAAACCCCCCCTTTTTTTTTATCGTCCCTCGATTTTACTTACCTGGAACGGGGATCGGTCAGTCCAGAAGTGGATTAGCCGATCCTGACCACCACAGAACTTTCTTTGAAAAGGGTTTCGCATATTCTGCGTTTAGAACCTGTTCCTGAAAACCAAACTCACTACCAAACGTGATTCTCGAATGACTCTGTAAAGAAAAAAAAAAATAGCAAATTTCCTAAGAAAAGAAAAACAAAACCAAAAAGAGAAGGGTAAGCAAATGCAAACCCTTTGGGTTGCCTCCCATTAGCGCTTGTTTATAGTCTCGAGCCTGACTTTACTTGTTGCTTAAGCATCTTGTGGTTCCGCCAGAGGGAGGGAAGTCTCAATTGGGTCATACTCCGCTAGGTACGGTTTAAGACGCTGGCCATTGACAGTGAATTCTTTGCCCTCTTGGTCCCAAAGTACAACAGCACCATAAGGCATGACCTCCTTGATTCGAAAAGGTCCGGACCAACGGGAACGCAGCTTCCCAGGAAATATCTTCAGCCTTGAGTTGAAAAGAAGGACCAAATCGTTCGCAGCAAAATCCCTGGGGATAATCTTCTTGTCGTGTAAGGCCTTGGTCCTTTCCTTGTATATCTTGGTGTTCTCATAAGCACCCATGCGGATCTCATCAAGCTCATTCAGCTGAATAAGGCGTCTTTCTGCGGCGGTCTTGACGTTGAAGTTCATCTGCTTGGTCGCCCATAAGGAATGATACTCAAACTCGACAGGCAAGTGACATGATTTCCCATAAACCAGCCGAAAAGGGGTAGTGCCGATGGGTGTTTTGTAAGCAGTCCGATATGCCCATAATGCTTCATCGAGTTTCAAGGACCAATCCTTTCTGGTTGAGTTGACTGTTTTCTCCAAGATGCTCTTGATTTCTCGATTAGAAATCTCGACTTGTCCACTGGTCTGTGGGTGGTAAGGGGTAGAGACCTTGTGTGTCACGCCATGTTTTCGCAAAAGGTTTGCAAAAAGCTTGTTGATAAAGTGAGTGCCCCCATCGCTTATTACCACTCTAGGAACACCAAATCGTGGAAAAATTATGTGCTTGAACATCTTGAGAACCACCTTCGAATCATTAGTAGGGCTTGCGACAGCTTCAACCCATTTGGAAACGTAATCCACTGCAACAAGTATGTAGAGATTGCCATAAGAGGGTGGAAAAGGCCCCATGAAGTCGATTCCCCAACAATCGAACACCTCGATTTCCAAGATAAAGTTTTGTGGCATCTCGTTCCGTTTGCTGATGTTCCCACGTCGTTGGCAAGAGTCGCAGCGGGAGACAAAGTCGTGTGCATCACGGAATAAAGTAGGCCACCAGAGGCCTGCTTGAAGCACTTTTGTCGCGGTTTTGAAGGTTGCAAAGTGTCCCGCGTAGGTTGAACCGTGGCAGTGAAAAAGAATTCCTTGTACCTCTGATTCTGGAACACATCTCCTGTAGAGGCCATCAGTACAATGTTTGTAGAGAAAGGGCTCATCCCAGAAGTAGCGTTGCACATCTCTAAGGAACTTTTTCTTAGCATACCCATTGAAGTTTGGAGGTTCTTCTGCAGCACACAAATAGTTTGCGATATCGGCATACCATGGCGAATCATTAACTGTTTGTTGAAGTACCTTAACATCGGCTTTCTCCTTGTAGCAGTCGAGGAAGGCCGCAACCACATACACATTCTCCTCAGGTAGTCGGTCATCTATGGGGATTTCTTCATCGATTCTTAACCTAGAAAGGTGGTCTGCAACCCCATTCTCAACCCCCTTCTTATCTCTTATCTCAAGATCGAACTCCTGCAGTAGTAGTATCCATCGCAGCAGTCTCGGTTTAGCATCTTTCTTAGTTAACAAGTAGCGCAATGCGGCGTGATCTGTGTGCACAATAACCTTGGATCCAACCAGATAGGATCTGAATTTCTCAAAAGCAAAGACTATGGCGAGTAATTCCTTTTCTGTTGTGGCGTACTTGGTTTGTGTTCCATCAAGTGTCCTGCTAGCGTAATAAACAACATGCAACTTACCATCCTTACGTTGTCCCAGGACTGCTCCCACAGCAAAATCACTTGCATCGCACATAACTTCGAATGGCAGATCCCAATCGGGTGGTTGTACTATTGGAGCCGAGATCAGTGCTTGTTTGATTGTTAGGAAAGGCTCCAAACAATCTGCAGTAAACTCAAAAGGGATGTCCTTGCACAGCAGCTGGGTGAGTGGTCTGGCAATCTTGGAGAAATCTTTTATGAACCTTCGATAAAACCCCGCGTGGCCAAGGAAACTGCGTATGTCTTTAACTGTTTTCGGAGGTTGTAGACTGGACATGACCTCTATCTTGGCTTTGTCGACCTCTATCCCTCTCTCAGAAATTCGATGACCAAGAACAATCCCATTGGTGACCATGAAATGGCATTTTTCCCAATTCAGCACAAGGTGTTTATCCACACAGCGTTCAAGCACTTTGCACAAATTGGATAAACAGGAGGAGAAGGATGAGCCATACACCGAAAAATCATCCATAAAGACTTCCATAATTTCCTCAATCAAGTCGGAGAAGATTGACATCATGCAGCGCTGGAAGGTGGCGGGGGCATTGCACAACCCAAAAGGCATTCGTCTGTAAGCGAATGTGCCATATGGACAAGTGAAAGTGGTCTTCTCCTGATCATCCGGGTGAATCGGAATTTGGAAGAAACCAGAGTAACCGTCCAAAAAGCAGTAGTAAGGGTGGTTCGCTAGACGCTCAAGCATTTGGTCAATGAATTGAAGAGGGAAGTGGTCCTTCCTTGTGGCTGCATTGAGTTTGCGGTAGTCGATACACATGCGATGCCCTGTTACTGTCCTGGTGGGAATCAACTCGTTTTTCTAGTTTGCAACTACTGTCACCCCTCCTTTCTTTGGCACTACATGGACTGGGCTCACCCAAGTGCTGTCAGAGATTGGGAAAATAACTCCGGCTCCCAACAGTTTGAGGATCTCTTTCTTCACCACTTCCTTGAGGTTCAGATTCAGCCTCCTTTGGTGTTCAATGGAAGATTTAGATGGATCTTCGAGGTGAATCTGATGTGAGCACAACTCCGGTGATATACCTGAAATGTCATCTAAGGAATAGCCCAAAGCCTTCCTATATTTTCTTAACTCGCAGAGCAAGAGTGCGGTTTCAACATTGTT
>NC_025704.1:16690698-16691082 GCF_000633955.1 Camelina sativa
CTGGAAGTGTCCCTGGAGGCGCCTTGACCCTTGCTGCGGACTGTGCCACCTGATTCTCCAACACTCTCATGTGAGAATTCAACGACTCGATCCTCCCATTTAGCTCAAAGTACATACTGTCCATCTTGCCAGTCACGTCAGTAGCGTTTTTCTTCTGGTTCTCCATCAGAGCATGCATCATTTGTTCCAGTTTGCTCTCCTGCGAGACTGCTGCCTGCGGTGCGACTGGTTGATACCCTTGCGCGAAGTTGTTGACTTGAGGTTTTTGTTGGAAATTCGACCCTCCAAATCATGTCCCCTTGTTCTGGAAGCCCTGTGCAACGTTGCTCTGCTGAGAACGCGGTGGGTAGACCTGATCCTGAGGATTCTCGACATTATTGCTCC
>NC_025704.1:16691142-16692969 GCF_000633955.1 Camelina sativa
AAGACAATTGTTAAATTAATAAAGTTAATCTTTGTGGAAAAAAAAAAAAAACTAATAACCTCAAATCTAGAAAACTGATGTTTTTTTAATTAACAAATTAGTATATGATTAATATACGTTTGCAATGTTTTCAGCTATTCCACCAAAAAATTCCATCGAGTCCATCAAACTGATGTTACAGTTTACTGTTTATTTAACCCAGATCAAACAGTATCATACTATCATCTTTTTTTTTGGTAAACTATCATACTAGTATCATCTAAAGACAACATTTTGTTTCTAATTTATTTTTACAAAAGACTAGATTTTAACCCGCGGTACACCGCGAGATTATATTTCTAAAAATAAAATAAAAATAGAAAATTTTAGTAGATTAAATATATATATATATATATATGACTACTGTTTTATAAAATTTAAATTTATATCTCTTATATCTATATATTATTTAGGTTTACCGGTTTAAAAATTTAGGTTTACCAATTTAAATTGTTAAATTCANGACAAAGAAAAACTAAAGATTTTCATTCCAGAAACAGAGCATAATTCGATCCAAAACATTCATCTATCTCTGGCTAAAGACATGNCTAGTACTACTTGTTTATTTTAGCAATTTAATAAACTTAGATTAGATATGCTTAATATTCTAAGTCGATGGTGTTAACAAAATAATGAACTGATGATTTACTAACAATTAAAGATATAATTTTCAGTTTTTATTAATATACAAACTCATCTCGGTACATACACAGACACAATTTTTCTTCCTTGCTTAAGTAAGACATGCATTTTTTTCAAAATCCAAATAACAAAAATGCAAAAAAGTATAGTTACATTAATTTTATGTATTTTACGATGATTTAAAGCAAGTAAACTAAATAAATCAAACAAAGATTATAGGAAAATCGTAATTTTAATTACAAAATGTTATTTTATATTTCAAACAAAATCTTTTTATTGTATTTGGTTATAAGGATAGTAAAGAATTAATTGAAGATATTGTAATTAATTTAATTAGATATTGTAATTAGCTATTTATTGATTAAGGAGATTTAGGAATTTTTGTTTAGGCCAAAATATTAGTTTTAATTTTCAATTTAAAATTTAGTGATAATGGTATTCCTTGTAAATAAGTAGCAATTCTAAGATTTATTTGCTAAATGTCTCCAAAAATGTATATCTAGATTGTTTGGAAAGCCTAAAAACAATATTAAATAAGATGATTATGAAAAATCATTACTTATAATAATATAAAAACGGGTAAAGGTTTTCAAATTCAACGATTCTTGATATTTTGTAATACACTTTTTTCCCTTAGATTTATTATATTTTTAGAGCCTTTTGTTTCTTTAATGGTGACAAAAATATCAATTTCCTATCACCAAAAGAAAAATATCATTTTTCCGTTGTAGATTGTAAACATTTTTTAATGGGTGAGTTACTAGAATATTGCATAAAAGCTTCCTTATTACAAAAGTAACATACAATTATTTGTTATTACTAGACTAACCCATTGTACCTATACTACCTCTGAAACTAGTGTTGGGAAAAAACGTAATTACGGCTAATACCATTAGAAAAAAAAAAAACATTGGAAGTTGGGACTAAGTCTACCGATCCTTTGATGGTAGATTTATACACGTGGACTGATTAAAGGTGTACGTCAGATATTTTTGGTACACTTAGTTGTAGTGCTGGTACACTTTGCCGTCGACGTAGATGGTACACTTAGTTGTAGTGTTGGTACACTTATCGGTGGACGTATATGTGTATCAAAAACTAAGTGTACCAAAAATATCTGATGTACACCTTCAACAGTCAATATGA